>NW_016804850.1:0-32245 GCF_001698545.2 Rhinopithecus bieti
CACTTGGACACAGAAAGGGGAACATCACACACCTGGGCCTATTGTGGGAAAGGGGAAGGGGGAAGGGATAGCATTAGGAGATATACCTAATGTAAATGACGAGTTAATGGGTGCAGCACACCAACATGGCACAAGTATACATATGTAACAAACCTGCATGTTGTGCACATGTACCCTAGAACTTAAAAAAACAAAAAAGATCCAAAGATGATATTATCCAACAGACATGGTTTATGAGTTTCAGTTAGGCCCTAAATTTTCTTCTCAATTCTTCGGTGAAACTATTAGGTTGATGAATATTACTTGCCCAATGCCTCAGGTCTCACAGACTTGTATCTACCTTGATTCTACTAGACTGAGATAATTTAAACAGATGAAGTATATAAAAACGTATCATTCAGAATGTGTTTTGCATGTTTCCTTTTGTCCCAATGCACTTAACTTATGAGGACTATAACTTCCAAGATGCAATGCGGGAAACGCCCCTTCCTGCCCTTGCACATTAACTTTTCCTAGCTCTTGTCTACTGGTAATCTCTAACTGGATGAAGTCAAGCATGGCTAGCGTGCAGTGCGAGTAGGAAGTGTGCCTATGTGTCTCTGTGTTGTCTGAGAGAAGTAGGGAACCAGTAGGTTGGCTTCTTCAAAACACCATTCATTCAATATGGGAACAGCTTCTTCACTTCTCAGTTGCCATAGACTTTAGGTTTTTAAATAAAACTGTAGAGGTAGGATACACAATTTTTTAAAAAAAAATCTTTCATCAAGGAATGTTTGTTTGGTTCCCAGTGAGTAGCAGAGGTAGGCCAACAACCCTTTATTTTTAGTCCAGTTCTATTGACTTTGCAAATTACAGTAGTTGCAATTTTTTGAAATTTCTGGAAGTAGGCTGACCCTGACTGTCAGTCCTAGTTTCATTGTCATTCTAAGTTTTCATCTTTTGTTTTTGTTTACATGTTCATGAGTATTTTGCTGGAAAACATCCCTCAGTAGGGATGTTAGTCAGAAATACTTAAAAATTGGAACTCTCATCTTTTTATTTCTATTTAAACCAGTGGTTCTCAATGTGTGGTCCCTGGACCAGTAGAATCAGCATTACTTGAAAACTAGTTGTTAATAGGAATGCAAATTCTCCGACCCCTCCCCAGACCTACCTAATCAAAGACCCTGGAGGTAGGGCCTCGCAATCTGTCTTAAAAAGCTCTCCAGGCTGACATTTGAGAACCAAAATTAGTGGCTCTCAGATTTTCCTAATCACTTCAAATAGTCACCTGGGGAAACTTAAGAAAACCAATTCCCAGCCTCTACTCAGACAAGTTAAATCAGAATCTCTGGAAGAGAAGATCAGGTTTCAGTACTTTAAAAATACTCACGTAAATGTGAAGATGATTCTAATGTGCTGTTCGAGTGAATAACCAGTTAAGAAAACCCTCAACTAGTAGGGAGTGAAATGTAATAACCCACAGAATAAAATACGTTTAGAGTTTCAAGAAACACTAGACAGAACTTCACTTTATAAAGGAGGGAATGAAGTTCCTAGTTTAGATGTATTTCTACCATATCACGAAGCCACATGTTTATTACTGTTTGAGGCCTGAGACAAAGTCTTGTACTTCTTTAGTGTTCCTAACCCAGCCCAGTGTTGACACAGCAGGTATTTATACCTAAGTGTTAACTGGCTAAGAAACTAAACAAAAAAAACCTTTTTATGAAGAGACAGTTATTTCCATTCTGTGCATAGAGTAGATGTATGGTTTTGCTGAAAATATGCCACTCCTTCATGCATAGAACCTAGTAAGTTTAAAGAAATATCAATGCCTAAGGCTTTGATAACCTCCACATGCAGAAATGTTCACGGCTCCTCTTTTCACGGTTGAGGTGTTTTCTGGACATGAGAGGCAGCTCCGGGAACCAAATTTTGGCTGATAAGTGCCCAGTGGACACGATTCACAAGTCTCAAGTCCGCTGTATGAGTAGGTACCTTGTTTACACTGAGCTGAAAAGAAAAAGGTAATATTATTATCAACAATGATATTAAGCAGCAGAAAATTAGCACTGTGTGGGATAGGGTTTTCTGCAACTTAGGACAGAATGAGGAACCCAGAGGGCTCTTTCTCCTGTTAGCTAAGCATATGCATATTATGGCACCACCATCCTTCTCTATACTAAGTTTTAGACTATTTCCATTTACTTCCATTATGACCTTTTACAGTGTTTGATGCATAGAACATGTTCAATAAATAGTTGTCGAATGAAGTTAGAAATACATAGCACAGAAGGACACTATGATAGGAACAAGTTGTACACTGGGAATTTGTTCATGTAGAAGTTCTCAATACGTACACTGTTATCCTGAGTGACAGAAACAAAACCCCAAACCTAGCTAGCGCCTTATAAACTACTCTGACATCTCTGCTTTAAAAAAGAACCGGCTGCTCTAAATAAGAACTAGCTCTGCTACCTCCTCTTACCTAGAGATGCCATTTCATCCAAGGGCTGGTGGGGAGTAGAGCATAAAAGTAGACATACCTTCAGGCCCAGAGAGGTGAAGCAACTTTCTAAATTCATAAGGATGATTTGTAGAAGAAGAGGACTTTGGCCAGATGCCCTGACTCCCAGAGTACTGACCTTTCTTTACGCTTTTGACCGCCAAACAACTCTCCTTTTCACCATTGCTAACATGTTTAGTGCATTTCCAATTAGTGCACTGCTCTAGAGTTTATATCAGTCATTAAGCACCCACACCTGCATTCAGAACTACGGCAAAGAAGCACGCTTCTGAAATTCCTTATTTTAGGCATGTCTTGCTGCAACCTTAATTATGAGAGAAAATGTTTCCATCAGGAACTCTTATTGAGAATAATAGTGAAAATATTTTGAAAATATTGAATATTTTAGTAGCAAGAATATGTGCGTATGTGCTTGTAGTTATTCATTTCCAAGTAAACGGAGAACTGATCTCATCACATCAGACACTATTCTAACAAAAAGCAATCCAATAATTGCAAAGTGTCATGAAACTTCTTTCCATTAATTAATGTGAGATTCAAGAAAAGAATCCAGGTGATAGATATAGTTTGGATGTGTGTCTCTGCCCAAATCTTATGTTGAAATATAATCCCCAGTGTTGGAGGTAGGGCCTGGTGGGAGGTGACAAGATCATGGGGGTGGGTTTCTCATGGCTGGTTTAGCATCATACCCTTGGTGCTGTTCCAGTGCTAGTGAGTGAGTTCTTGTGATACCTTATTGTATAAAAGTATGTGGCACCTCCCCTGTCTCTCTTTTTCACTTTTTTTTTTTTTTTTTGAGACAGGGTCTTGCTCTGTCCCTCAGGCTGGAGTACAGTGGTACGATCATAGCTCACTGCAGCCTCCACCTCCCGGGCTCAAGCAATCCTCCCACCTCAGCCTTCCGAGTAACCGGGACTACAGGTGCACACCACCATGCCTGGCTAATTTTTGTATTTTTTGTAGAGACAGGATTTTGCCATGTTGCCCAGGCTGGTCTTGAACTCCTTAGCTCAAACAAACTGCCTGCCTCAGCCTCCCAAAGTTCTGGGATTACAGGTGTGAGCCACCACACATTCCCCTCGCCCTGACTCCCTGCCTTGCTCCTACTTTCTCCATGTGACATGCCTGCTCCTTATTTGCCTTCTGCCATGATTGGAAGCTTCCTGAGGCCACCCCAGAAGCAGATGCTGCTATGCTTTCTGTATAGCCTGCAAAACTATGAGCCAATTAAAACTTTTTTCTTTATAAATTACTCCGTCTCAAGTATTCCTTTATAGCAATGTCAGAATGGCCTAATACACCAGGCTAATTGATGAATACGGATTGGAGTTTAACTTAGAGCAATGGAATATTTCCAAAAGAAAAGCTAAATGGACTTCTTTAAAGTGGGGGAAACACTCAGGTAATATTTTATGTTTAAAAGAAAGAAAAAATAAATAACATTGCTTTCTGTACGCCATTATTTCATTTTATTTGCCATTTAGATTTCAGGACCGTGATGGGGCTTAGGACACCCTACCCGCAAATATTGTACCTTGCCTTGGCATACTGAATATTTCAAGCTAAAGGAAATTTGAGAAAACTATAGAAGCAGGAAAGTGTCTCTGAACTTCTGCCTTTCTTTCCTTTAGGAGATTGTAAAACCTAAAAATAATTCTCTCACCTTCCCCTTTGAAGCAGACTGTAAAACCCTCATGTGAGGAATGCCCACCCTATAAGAGGTAGGCAAGAGGAAAACAATATTCCTATCCCTGAAGACACAGGGACACACTGAAGAATCTGAACAATCAAGACTTGCTAAGCTCCACTTAACTTATTCCCAATAGATCATTCTTCTCCACAAGTATCCTCTTCTTCATCGAATTTAGCATAAAAATACACAGGTTTTTCTGGTTCATTTCTGAAGGCTCCTAGTTCACCTAAAACTTACATTGAATAAATGTGTATGCTTTTCTCTTGCAAATCTATCTTTTGCCATAGGGGCCTCAGACAAGAGCCTAGTATTGGGTGAAGAAAATAAATCTTTCTTTCCCCAAAAGGGAAACAAAATTGGGCTTCTTTAGTTGAAATGTCCAGTAAGCCTCTACCTTTACAATCAGAGATGTTTCTTGAATGGATATATTCTGTGTACATCCCAGAGGGGCAAGGCTTGCACTCAAGTTGCCCTTCTTCATCTTGATAGGATCCGATCCGGCAGCTTTCACAGGTGAAATGTTCCAGAGAATAATAGGTTCCCAAAGGGCAATTAACTGCAGAAAAAGCAAACAGGAAACAGTGAATAAACTACAACGGTGGAACACACTGAGCTCTTTTTTCCTAAGACATGTAAGTAATAAAGCATGCTTGCAGGTGCTATTGTTTATGGGTTAAATTTTATGGCCAGAGGTTTATTCACAAGGTAAACCTTTCAGAAATATGTTCCCAGAAACCAACAGGAAGACATTCTTTTATTTTTTAAAGAAAAAGCAAATTCTTATTGACCAAGCTTAAGGCTTATATAACGGGGGTTTAAAAGTGTGGGTTAAAGCTATGATAAGCCAGATTATCATGAGAAGACAGTTAACAAAGAAAAGCTGAGGGACAAAAGGAAAAAACAGTTAGTTTGGTTCCCTTGAGGATTTCAGACACTACAAACATTTTCTTAGTTGTTTCTCTGAATGCTTCCCCATTGAAACTGACTGCTTGTCAGTTAGCACCCTCATTTTTTTGAGATTTGATAGGTTTGGAGTGGCTCCGAAATTCTGAGACAAAAATAGAACATTAAACATTAAACTGAAAAGGCTGCTACCAAAATTAATATCCTTAATGGGGAAGACACTTGAAATTAGCACCTAGGTGATTCTGAGATCGAGTGTGTAATAATTACCCATGTATTCGTTAAACATGCAGATTTCAAGACCCCACCTCCAAATGCATTAGTCCTAGGATGGGGCTTGAGTCAAGATGCATTTTACAAGCATTTGATGTGATGCGAGATCACACTGAGAAATGAGAAACACCGGTCAATGGGATGCCTGATTTTTCCTCACAGGTGGGGAGGAAACACGTGCAGGCTTAGAACAACAATTTTAATGTGCTTTTGATGGGCTGAATTTGTCACACTATAAAAAACCCAGCTGAGCTCTTGGACTAGCAATAAGAACTGTGGAAGAAGGACACAAGAACCCACGTTTACGGAGAGATGAACATAAGACTCATGCCATTCGGTTCAGCTGAGTGTACACAGTTCCATTACAGGAGATTTCCTTACCTATAAATGATGATTTCTTTGGGGAACAGGCTGGAATTGATCTAGATCATGGCAGTCTAGAATAGGGGTTAAAAGTTAAGGGGTTGGGAGTGGAGAGGGAGAATAGGGAGTGACTTTAATGGGCATAGAGTCTCCTCTGAGGGTGATGAAAATGTTTTGGGAATAGAGGTGATGGTTGCACACGATTGTGAATGTACTTCATGCCATTGAATTATACACTTTAAAATGGTTAATTTTATGTTATGTGAACTTCACCTCAATTTAAAAAAAAAGACTGGTGTTGGCTGCCTCGATGGAATTTTTTGCCACACTACTTACTGTCTTTTATTTTATTTTATTTTTATTTTTGAGACAGTATCACACTCTGTTGCCCAGGCTGGTGTGCAGTGGTGCAATCATAGCTCACTGCTGCCTTGACTTCCGGGGCTCAAGTAATCCTCCCACCTCAGCCTCCTGAATAGCTGGGACTACAGGCATGCGCCATCATGCTTGGCTAATTTTTAGGGTATTTCTTTGTAGAGATAGAGTTTTGCCATGTTGCCCAGGCTGGTCTCGAACTCCTGGGCTCAAGTGATCCTCCCGCCTTGGCCAAAGTGCTGGGATTACAGGCATGAGCTACTGAGCCTGGCCTCCACTTACTGTCTTCATGGGTAAGTCTTATGGGCAAATTCTTAGCCTCTCTGGCTTCAGTTTTCTCATCTGTAAAATGTGCTTAATAATAATGGTTCCTCACAGAGGTGCTAACCAGGATTAAACATGACATGTGCTCAGCTGGAATACAGAAGTGGTCACAAAGTATTCGTTATTATTATTGGAGCTATTACTGAAAGCTGTCCGGTCTAAAAATCTTTAAATAAAAATCAGATTTGAGTCCCTCCCTGAACTAGATTTCTTTTCCTTACCAACAGTAGTTCCTTAGACTCTTGAGACAAAATAGTAATAATAACAACTGCACAACAAGAGCAAAATATGTTTCATTTCAATATCCCTTTATAGTTGTAAAATGGCTACACCCATCTTATTTGACCCAGTATGCACCAAATATTTTTGATCACAGGGAACAGTCTTACCACACATACGCCCTCTCAGCACTGAGCCTGGTCTGCAGAAGGGGGAAGCCTTTTTTGTTTCTAATGAATTGCTGTCAGCTATAAGTATTTCTGATGCAAGCTGAAAGGAATACATGGGGTCTTTACTGAGAGTCCTCTTCAGTTTATTTGTGATAGTTTCCAATGTCTGAAGGAGTCGTTGCTGATTTTCCCATTCAAGGGTATCATTTCTTTCATCGGGTAATGGCACACTAGCTGAGATAAAAACAAAACAAAATAAAACATAACACAAACACATGGTGTTTCTGAAAGTCATTTGTAGTTAATGTTTTACCAAATAGAAATGGCATATTTAAAATCTTCTAGTACTAATAACTGGTCTATAGAAAAAAAATAAAATCTTTCAGGAAAAATTAATTCAAAATAAATTTAACCACTACTCACTGAACAACTAAGTAACTATATGGATAAGACTAAGAACTATACAATTTGTTTCAATCCTTCTCTCAGATGCTAAATCTATATCACCTTTTTTGGGAGTTCTTTATTATAACATAATAAATTCTTGTAAATTCTTGCATTTTAAAAGCACGCCTTAATCATGCCAAGATGAGAATGAAGTACGGTGCTTGTCGCCGTGAGACCTACAAAAGACATCTATGATATTGACAGCAAAAGATGACAAGACTTAGTTAACTGTGCTTTCCCTAATTCTCAATTCCAGAGTCAATTCCTAATAATGATAACAAATGGAAGATTTGAGAAGCAAGTTTCCAGCCAAGAATTTTCCATAATATTACTTTTTCAAATAGACAGTTTATCCTTACCTGTGATGTTAAAAATTAACTTAATTTTATAGTCAGATAATGGGGCACTTCTTTTAATCCGTGAAGACCTGGCATTGCCCATGCTTGTTGGTGTTTCTTGCATAGTGTCCAAGAAGTCATCGTAAGAGTAATCCAGCCTATTAGCTGCACCCCAGCCACCTGGTCCTGGAGAGTTGGGGCAGAGACACAAATGATCACACAGTTGCTTTTTCATCAGCATTTAGGTTCTAATGTTAAGCCACAAGTGAAATTACACTTGACTATTTTCCTCAAATGCTCATAATATACTCCATACAGGGTTTTGTCTACAATGTTATATACATTATAATTTTTGGTCACTTCATATTTGGATTACCAAATGAAATACACTAATATAATTTTTGGTCACTTCATATGGATTACCAATGAAATACACTAAAAGAAGAAAGAAAATCTCTATGGAGCTCCCAGGGCATTTATACCATTCTATCTTTGAGTTAATAGTGAATTATTTTAGCTTTAGAGGTAAATTTTAGAGGCAAATAAGAGCTGGGTGCAAAATTCTAATCTATTTCTACTTCTTTGCAAGACTTTCGCCAATCCTTTTTTTCTGTTTTTAAAATTGACCTTATAAACTATTAACATACATAAATAGATCTCCTCTTGTGAAGATTACTCAAGATGCTTTCATCATATTTTAAAGGTAAGGGTAGTTTACAAAGGCAGCACATAAGTTAAATGACTCTATGATACAACCACACTGGAGGCAACAAGGGTACGTGGAATTCTCTAGATACCCTTGATATCACTGTGATTAACTGCATGGGTTCAGATTGTGGCTTCTCGATGTATGCTGCTGTATAATCTTAGTCAAGTTACTTTCATCTTTCTGAGCCTCAGTTTCTTCATTTATAAATTGAGATGATTCTTACCTGATAGATTTGTCTGTGGATTAAATGAGACAAAATATATAAGCTGTCAAACTCAGTATTTGACTTATTATAAAACTATATTAATACTATTCTGGCCATAATATTGTTATGTACTTTAGACAATAATTTATATTTATATAGGCCTCTCCACTTAAGTAAATTGTTTTCTGAACTTTTTGACTTTATTTATGCTTTTGGCTATTAAAATTAACTGGGATTAATATTATCTTTTTACTTAAGCCTTTTCTCCACAAGCATTAGGTAGCTGTTATAGAAAAAAATGAGCAAGAAGAAAAGTATTAAAAAGACTATAATTCTAGAAACCACATAGAAATAATCACCACGAACATTTTAGGCAAGCTTTTTTCCCACTATGAATGTATAAATATACACACGGATATACATTTATGCATACATACATACATACATATACACACAAACCTGGAATAAAAACAACACACTTTTAACAAAACAAGATTATACCATGTATGTATTATTTAGTAATCTTTTTCAAATTTTATGGCATTTCTATGTGAAATGGTGGCATAAAACTCTCTTGTATGGTACAACACAAACCTACAGTTTCTATTTTTAGACTTTTAGGTTATTTCAAATTTTTAGGACATCCTTACACATACAGTATTTAATCAAATCTAAGATACCACCGGTTAGAAGATACATCCCAATTTCAGGTCTAAAGGAAAAATATGCATCTCAAAATTTATGAAATGTGGTACATATTTGCACAATGGCATGATTTTCACCTTGAGAAATATTCTTAGAAATGAAATTTCTGGGTCTAAGTGCATGGGCATTTAAAATCCTTTAGATACATATTGTCAAATGCCCTCTTAATTTCTCCTTTCTACACAACGTATGAATATGATTTTTTCCCCATAATTCTTGTTTGTTAATCTGACAGGTCAAAAATTGCATTTCACTTTAGTTATTTTATTTAAGATGGAGTTTTGCTCTTTTTGCCCAGGCTAGAGTACAATGGCATGATCTCGGCTCACTGCAACTTCTACCTCCCAGGTTCAAGTGATTCTCCTGCCTCAGCCTCTCGAGTAGCTGGGATTACAAGCACATGCCACCATGCTCAGCTAATTTTGTGTATTTAGTAGAGATGGGTTTCACCAGGTTGACCAAGTTGGTCTCTAACTCCTGACCTCAGGTGATTTGCCCACCTCAGCCTCCCAACGTGCTGGGATTACAGGCGTGAGCCACCTTGCCTGGCCTAGTTTTAATTTTGATTACATGATTATTATGAAGTCAAATCGATTTTATTATATTTATTGGTTGTTTATTTTTCATACATTATGACCTGCCAAGGCATGGTTATAAATGTTACACTGATCCTATGACTACTGGGAATACATTTAGGGAGGAATGCTTGTTTCTTAGTATCACAGGATCATGTGTGCCACCTGCCCATGCTTTTTTCTCAAGAACTGCCATTTGGACCCTTATTAGATGACAAATATTGCTCATCTCATAGACTTGTGATGACAACTGATTCTCTCTAGGTGTAATCTTGTGCCCCCACAACCTACCCCAACAATCTGGGAGGGGAAACCTGGATCGTGTTTAACACAAGAGGGTTGATTATTCTAGATATGTTACTGACAATGCCACCTTACTTTTTCCTACCTAAAACCTTAATTTCCAAAATGTTCACTAAAGTGTTGTACATAATAGTAAACAACTGAAAATAACCCCAAATCTACCAATGGGAACTATTTCTATAAATTATGGTAAACTGATCAATGGGATAATATGTGGCTATTCAAACTGTATTGAAGTAGGGTATTTAGTGAATAAAAATGTCCTCAATACAATGTTAATTAAGAATTTGTGTTCAAAATAGTGTCAGTGTATATACAATAAACAGTTATATATATGTAGTAATATGTATATATCATAGTATGGTATATATACAGTATATATAATATGGTGTATATACATAGATCTACATATATATAGTTATAAATATATACATGTATTAACAGGCTTATTTCTGGGGTTGTGGATTATCTTCATTTCATTTTTTGTTTTTAAGCATTTAAAAAATTGTCTAATAAACACATATGCACAAATGATATTTAAAATATTTAAAATCGAAAGCAACAGTCAACATCACTCTTAATGCTAAATCACCAAAAATATTACAAACATGATTAGTATTTGAAATGGAAAAGATGGCTGCTATAATGCAAATTAATACTTACCATCTCATAACCTTCTAAGCACATGACTTGTACTTGTTCATTTAATGCTTAAAATGGTCACATGAGGTGAGTACTCTTATATAGGTGAGGAAACTGAGGCACAGAGTGTGTTGATAGCTTGCTCAAGATCACACAGCTAGTAGGTAGTGAGGCCAGGATTTTGACTTAAGTAGTTGGTTGTAGAGTCCACGTGTTTAACCACTACACTACTTTCATAACACTATTATTATTATCTTTTATTTTTTTTTTTGATACCTAGTCTCACTTTGTTGCCCAGGCTGGAGTGCAGTGGCATAATCACAGCTCACTGCAGCCTCGAACTCCTGGGCTCAAGGGATCCTCCCACCTCATCCCCATAAGTAGCTGGGACTACAGGTGTGTGCCACCATGCCTGGCAAAAAATAATCTTAATAAAAATGTTCAGAGTAAACATAGTCACATATGTTTCTCACAGTAAACATAGAGAAAGCATCACAATCCCACTTAAAGATATATTAGACTTGAATAAATGAAATCTTAACATATTTTTGGTGAGGAATCTGAATATTTTACATGTGTAACTATTTTATGTTAATGACTTCACTGTAACTTACATTGAGTGCCATATCAAAGTTGCTGTTAGGACTTTATTA
The DNA here is from genome assembly GCF_001698545.2 of Rhinopithecus bieti. Lineage (NCBI taxonomy): Eukaryota > Metazoa > Chordata > Mammalia > Primates > Cercopithecidae > Rhinopithecus > Rhinopithecus bieti. The sequence goes on from NW_016804850.1 coordinate 11,407, forward strand.
CTATTCTCTTTTAGGACACACCAACATTTGAATTTTACCAGCATACGTGACTTGGTTTTCTTAGTTTTTGTCATTTTTAAGAATCCTGGCAAATAATTTTAAATAATTTATTTGTTACTAAAATTTGATGTATCCTTAGTGATCACTCAGCACATTACCAAATTATTTAGCCAACTTAAAATACTTGATGAATACATTAATAAAAGTTAACGTTTCTAGTTTGCCTCACTTTTCTGGAATTATTCTTATTTTGCAGATTAGTCTTGCCAACTACCGATGCCACAGAATTTAATTACCAATTGCAAAGCCATTTTCATAGTCATAATTATATTCTAGGCAATATTTTTTGGTCATGTTCTCCTCCAGTCTGCAATCAATGTCCTCTGCATCACTACAAAATGATGGGACCTGCAAGTAAAAAATGAAGAGGATAAAGTGTAAATCACTTTTCTGCATGCCTTGGATAAAAACTTTGCTCCCCTGGCCTTCACATCTCCATCAGCAGGAAGGAAGGGAGGGCCCCAGAGCTCTGCACATTCCTCAAAGGGATTCTGACCCTCCTCCCCTGCGGTCTCTAACTGTCTGTTGGTCACCAGGATTAATTTCACACCTTTTATCTCTGTTTATGTCACTCACCATGAGAAACCCAGGGCTCCGGGGATATCTCCTGGCTCTAAACCTTCATCCTATATGGCTCCTTGGAACCCTTTCTTTGACCCCATCTTCCACTCCTCTTCCCCAATCCCCCAAGCCTTCCTCTATGCCCTCTGAAGCTCAGTCAGTAATCAGCAAATCTGTTATTTTCTACCTCCTCTCTTTATGTTCTCTTCACCTTTGCCCTAAAACCTTTCCAATTTTCCGGAACTTTTCCCAGAAAATATTCTAGAAATACTAGAAATTCCAGAATCCTGGAATTGGTGGCAGGACTGGAAGTGGAGTAAGGTCCTTCTCACTATTTATTGCTGTTTCCAGATCACACTCCCTCACATCTCCTTAAAGGCTCACAGCTCTGAAGCTCATGCCATCAACTCTACCACTCATTGACCCTTCTGGTGACAGTCACCTGCAGCATTTACCCTCTGCGTCACTCCCTCATTCCAAGAACATTTGGTAACTGTCCCTGTTATAGTTCTTGGTGTTTTCTATGGACACCTAGCAAATCCTTCCATCCCCTTGGATTCTCAGTTCCTTTCCCTCTTCTTTCTTGTATTATAGCCTTACTCTGTCACTTACTCCCGTAGTCATACCCTCAGACCTTGTCATTGTCAGAAACTGCACCTTCTCCTCTTCTCAGGAATCCAGCAGTTCCTTGACTTCATCAGAATGTATAATCCATTGACCCTAGTGCCTCTTCTTTAGCCCCTCACGTCTTTGTTACCCATCTAAAATTCCATCGTCCATCACCATGGAACGTCTCCTCCCTTGCAAGCCTCTTCCTCAATTTATTTGCCTGGACAACACTTACCCTTGGTTAAATTAATCATTCTGCTTTCCCACACCTGTACTACATGGTCAACTAAGGCTTGAGAAAAAATGTAACCTTGCTGGCTGCCAATCTTACCACAATTCTTTAGCATACTTATTCATCCTTTCTTAGAAAATTATTTTACACCACCTTCTCTCTTCTTAAGCCTCCAACAACTCCTCCCCATTCTTACTCTCAAATGATCATCTTTTTATGCTGATCAAAACTGAACTCAGAAAAGAGACTTCGTTCACACACTTCCATCCTCATGAGTACCCAGTACCTAGACCTATACCCTTGTACACTCTGCCTCCTTGAATCTTCTTTTTATCCAACAATCTACCTCCAATGTATCAGCAAGTCCTACTGAAATCTACTTTCAGAAGCTATAAAAAAATCCATTAACTTCTCACCACCTTCAGTGCCACCCAAGCCACCATCATCTCTTGCTTTCCTTTCCTATGTGGTCTTTTTACTCTCTTCTCTTACCTTCTGCTTCTCCTAGAGCCCAAAGTCATCAGTAAGTTGTTCCCTCAAATGGCTTTCCATCTCAATTAGAGTATAAGGCAAAGATTTACAGTGACTTTCAAGGCTCTCCACAGTCTGATTTCTCTTCTTACTCCCATCTCCTCTTCCACATGTGATCTCTTTGACCATGTATCACTCAGCCCTCCATCCTCTCTTCCTTTGCCACTCTGACGTCTTTACGGTGGTTCAAACTCTGAAACACACTCCTGCCTCAGGGCCTTTGCACTTGCTGCTCCCTCTGCCTGGAACGCTCTTCCCCTAGATATGCTCATGGCTCACTGCCTCACTCCTTCAGGCCTCTTCTCAAACAGGAACCTAGTGAGGCTTTCCCATCTTCTGTTTTATTTTATTCCATAGCATACGCCATCTGATATGCTACATATTTTCCTTGTAATTTGTTTATTGTTGGTCTATTTATTAACATGTAAATTCTATGAGCACAGGGAGTTTTACCTGTTTATTCAGATCTAAATCCCTAGTGTCTAGAATAGGATATACTTACTAAATATTTATTAAATGAACAAATAAGCATTTAATAGTACATTCTAATCTCTTATAGCATCTTTAACCTGCTACAATTTAGGGTCTGGTAGACACTGAGTCTAACACACACAAAAATATTTAATATTTTAAAGATTTCTTTACCACTTTGGGGTGGAGTATAATTAGCGTGAGTGTATTGTTGCCTTTCAAGTACAGGTCTATAGTAACAGAGGCCTAATGGGTGTAATATTTTCTTGGTTTGCTAGCAACAGTGACAACATTATTTCTCTTTTTGGAATTTGGTTTTATTGAATAGATTTAAATATAACGTTTTTAACAATTTTTTTGAATGGACATTCGTTAATATGTTAGGTGTACTGTATGCTTGACATACAGTAAACAGCACAATAAAATGTTAGCAAATAAATAAAATGCTACCCAGTCTACAAGGCATACAAATATGTATCTAGCATGGTTCCTGCCTTGAAGATGTTCAATACAGTTACATATATTGCTCTGCTTTCTTTTCTTTTTGCTTTTCTTTCTTTCTTCTTCTTCTTCTTTTTTTTTTTTTTTTTTTTTTTTTTTTTTTTTGTTTTGAGAGGGAGTCTTGCTCTGTTGCCCAGGCTGGAGTACATGGCGTGATCTGGCTCACTGCAACCTCCACCTCCCAGGTTCAAGTGATTCTCCTGCCTCAGCCTCCTGAGTTGCTGGGATTACAGGCACACATCACCACACCTGGCTAGTTTTCTTTGTATTTTTAGTAGAGACGGGGTTTCACCATATTGGCCAGGCTGGTCTTGAACTCCTGACTTCGTGATCCACTCGCCTCGGCCTCCCAAAGTGCTGGGATTACAGGCGTGAGGCACCACACCTGGTCTGTTTTTTTTTTTACAATTGTTGTAAGAGTCCTTTCTAAACAAAAATGCATCTTTTAAATCTTTTAAATGTACAATTATATTTTAAGTGTCCAATTATCTTCTTATCATAAACAAAATACCACCTACTATGTTAGGCATTTTTGTCAGACTTTAAATAATAAAGACATTCTCAAACCATCCAGACCTTAAGCTTCTCTGACTTCCTAAGGATGTTTTTAAAGATTCAAAAACGTTTTAATGCATATTTACTTCTAAGTCATTCTAGAAGTTCAAAATCAATGAATAATTTTAAATATTAGGTACATGTCTGGATCACAAAGAAGAGGGAAATAGGATGAGAAACTGCAGTTGTAAATGACTCAGAAAGGCTACGAAACCCTTAATAACGTCCTTTATAAAAGGACAAACAATTAATGACTATTATTGATGTACCATTTTTCCCAAGGTAGTCTCAAATGCTTCAGAAAACTTCTTCATCAGATCTGTGTCATCACAACGTGCTGCTTTGTAGAACATCTCAAAGGACTTGAACCCGTGGTTTGCAAAACGTTTTTCTAGAAAATGTTGGACAAAACAGCTTCAGTTAGTTAGTGTTTTTAAAACAAAGATTTGACTTTCTATGAAATAATTGAAACTTAATGTTTTGATTCTAACATAATTTGTGGGATTGTTATAAAAACAGGAGATGGCAGTTAAGGAGAGTTTCTAGGCATTAACTGATCATAATAAACCATGCACCAAGCAGCACTGGACTCAGTTATCCAGTGAAGAGTTTGCTTTTGATATATTATTCTTTATCTTCCACTCATACAAAAAAGTGAGTATTTAAGGGAAGAAGATATATAAAAATTGTTTTCATTATATTCCTGGGAATTTTGAAAATCCTGGCTGGCTCAAAGTTATTATATCTTATATAGCATACATATTATATTTTCAAAAATTAGGCATTGAAACATTTCTAAATATTACTTTTCTGTAATCATATTCCTTGAAAGAGTAATTGTCATAAAGATAAATTTCTCTCTGTATCAAAAGCTTGCATGGTAGACTTCGCAAAATGCCCTTGAAGAATTCAGGGACAGTCTCCTACTAGCATCCCACCGTCTCAATCTGTGAAAGAAGTGAATGGTATTGTTTCTATTTACTACTGCAGTCTGGGGGGAAAATAGCTCTGTTAAGTGGGTTTCATATATTTTTCCAGGACACTGGTATTTAAATTCCATCTATGGTAGTGAATCAAAGATTCACTTCAGAGAATATTTTTTTACACTAAATGAATGCAGTAGGTTATTTTTATAATAATGTATATTTAATATTATAGAATGGTTTAAAATCTAAATCAAATATGAAGAGACTGTGATTGACATATTTTATTCCATCACATATGTTAGATTTTATTTTAAAGTCAGGTCTTCTGCAGAGTATAAGAATTTTTTCTCGATTTTTTCGTGCAACAGGGTCTCATTCTGTTTTAGGCATTAACTGATCATAATAAAACATGTACCAAGCAGCACTGGACTCAGTTATCCAGTGAAGAGTTTGCTTTTGATATATTATTCTTTATCTTCCATTCATAGCTAAAGTACAGTGACGTGAATCAAAGTTCACTGCAGCCTCCTTGAACTCCAGGGCTCAAGCGATTTTCCCACCTCAGCCTCCTGAATAGCTGGGACCACAGGAGCGCACCACCATGCCCAACCAATTTAAAAAAAAATTTTTTTTTTTTTTTTGTAGAGAAGGTAGGCTGGTCTTGAACTCTTGGGCTCAAGTGATCCACCTACCTCGGCCTTCCAAAGTGCTGGGATTACAGGTATAAGTCACCATGTCTGGCCACTATGAGACTTGAAATTCATGTTTACAGGTTCAGAATTACACATTGTCAAGTCTCCAGATATTTCTAATAAATAACGAGAAGGCTCGGATGGTTCTGCCTTAAACTGAATCTTGTCCTACAGCAATACAATCTATAACAAGACTCTAGTGGCTAATATTTTAAATCCAGGAAAGAGTAATTCTCTTATTCACAAACATTTCAAATTCATAGCACCATTTTTCCCTAATTCCTATTGTAAGGCAATTTTCCTCTTTAACATTTAGAAATGTATACACATTCACACACATTAAAGAAGTCTAGAATAAAATTAAAACTTACTGGCACAGTCTGGCCATTCAGTGGTATATGTTGGTTTCCAGACACCATCTTCATAAGCACAATAATACTTGTCAGTAGACCCTTCTGTAAAATCATAGCCCTCCAAGCAAGTTAATGTACAGTTGACTCCAGTACTATCTTGAGCACATATAAAATCCCCATTTATAGGTGTGAATGGAATTTCACAGGGAGAACCTGTGTAAAAAAAAATTGTATTATTCATATATAGTGGTACAAGAAGCATAAATGAAATTCCAGGAGCTTAAGCGGAATTTCGAAAAGGACTCCTTCTGTCTACCACTATTTCTAGAAAAGCTTTTACCATATGTCTTTAGTGCAAGAGAAGGACAACACTTGCTTTTTGGTTCTAGATTGACATACATTGAAAAGTTGTACCTATGTGTAATTAGAGGTTGTGCATATTTTTATAAAAAGGTAAAGTACTTCTGACTTGGAGTTGTTATTATTATTATTATCATTATTATTATTATTATTTTGAGACAGAGTCTTGCTCTGTCGCCCAGGCTGGAGTGCAGTGGTGCTATCTCGACTCACTGCAGCCTCCACCTCCCGGATTCAAGCAATTCTTATGCCTCAGCCTCCTGAGTAGCTGGAACCACAGTCACACGCCACCATGCCTAGCTAATTTTTTTTATTTTTAGTAGAGACAGGGTTTCACTATGTTGGCCATGCTGGTCTCAAACTCCTGATCTCAAGTGATCCACCCACCTCAGCCTCCCAAAGCACTGGGATTACAGGCGTGAGTCACCATGCCCTGCCCTTATTTTTGACATTCCTTTAATAAAAGCAAAAACTGGATAACATTATGCAGCAAATATATTTTCAGAATCTGTCTTCTCAAACATTTAAAATAGGATTATGTCAATAATACATTGTAACCTTAGAGAAAATGTTAACGAAATGTTAACTAAAGACTATTCTGGGAGAAAATATTTTTATCTATCATAAGGTCAAGGAATGACAATGGAAAACCTGAATAAAATCTGTCGGTCTTCTAACTGTAAAAATTTAATGCTCATAGCCTATTTTCTTTCATAAAACAGAGCACTATAGCAATGACATGTATCAAATGTCAACTAGAATTTTGAGGGCTTATGAAGACAATACCTTTTATGACAATATGGATATCACATGTCCTGTTATTGCCCGAGGGGTCAGTGGCTGTATACTGTACTATAGTCTCCCCTTGAGGGAAAAGGTCTCCTTGTGTATGACTTCTGGTAATGACCAATTCAGCCCCTGGAAAGGAAAGAAGGCAGTCAATTTTTGGGTTGTATCCACATTATTTTACTTTATTTTTTTTTTGAAACAGTCTTACTCTGTTGTCCAGGTTGGAGTGCAATTGCATGACCTCAGCTTACTGCAACCTCCACCTCCCGGGCTCAAGCGATTCTCCTGCCTCAGTCTCCCAAGTAGCTGGGATTATAGGCACTCGCCACCACACCCAACTAATTTTTGTATTTTTAGTAGAGATGGGGTTTCACCATGTTGGCCAGGTTGGTCCTGAACTCCTGACCTCAGGTTATCTGCCCACCTTGGCTTCCCAAAGTCCTGGGATTACAGATGTGAGTCACCGTGCCCAGCCTGTAGTCACTTTATTAGTCTCTTATTTGATTTGAAGTTTCATGTCCTACTTATGCAAATCAGTTGGGCATTCCGTGTTGCTTTGCCCACTAGCAGAAAATAAGAGATTTAATATTTATACAGTAACATAGAAATAGTAGATTCAACAACCCCATTAAATTAAGGCTTTCTTTGATAAACAACTGATTTTCTCAAAGTCCTTTGAGATGTCCTACAAAGCAACTAGGCAATAGGTAAGTCTGCTACAACATTGGGATTTTAATTAAGAAATTACTTAATTTGCATTTTTTGTTGTTTTCTGGGTTTTACTGAAACCCTTAAAATAAACTTCAGTTATATTTGCTTAGTTTTTTTTCTACTTTCTTATGATCTTTTATAATTTTATTTGTCAAGTATTTAAGAACTGAGTCTGAATATATAGATCTGCAGTAGAGATGCTGATAAAATGCATGGTTTCTGCCTCTAGAACAACATAAGCTTGGAGACTCAAGAAATTCATTAGAACCCTGCTAGGTACAGCACCTAGTGCAGGTTCAACAAATGCCCATGGAATACTGAATTAGGAAAACCCTCATGGATAGGTAAGTTTAATAACGTTAACTTATAATTATCCTAGCATTAAAACATGTTAACTTATATAATTATTGATTCTCCTTAGACAGTTTTGTTTGCTTTTCTCTTTTATCCTATTAAAAGCTTTTAAAATAAAAAAGAATTCAGTGCTACTATGCTGACGACAAAGTACTTGTCACCTCACCTGAGTTGTCTGAGAATTGAGGCTCATCCCAGCTTGCAGCATACACCTTCTCTGAGACCTGGATGGGAGGTGGAGATCTGCACCAGTCTATGACAGGTGGTTCTACATCTAAAGAACGTGAAATCAAAGAAGTTACAACTGATATTCATAAATGATGAGGAGGTTTTCAAAACAGAACTGAAGTCAGCTTGTGCTGGCAGACAGCCTTGAGCTTGTAAGAAACAAGGCTGACCCTGTGGCTCCTTTGATATCTTTTCCCTGATCCCCAGCATCAAAGGAAAGAGCTGCTTTTGCTATACTGCCCCCTATCTGTTGAAGAAAAAAATGTCACCTTCCTAAAATCACCTTGGGCACAAGTGTGTGAAAGGTAATTCCTGACGTCGTGGGCATTTAAATTGTGGGTTCTGTCCACGGTCATTGAGCTGACCCAACTGGAAGGGAAGAGAACCATTCCAGACAAGCTGAAGGAGTGAAATGACCACACCTGTCATTCCCATGATGTTCCTCTTATCTGAAGGGTCAAGATAAGGGCTAATAGATGGCTAAATGGAAGGACCATGGGCCAGAGATCCTAGTCATGTTGCAAAATAAGCATGATGTCAGTGTGGGTGGGCTACTGCTGGGAGGCCAGGAGATTATTTCCAGAGGTGGAACATTGGAGCTAAAGATTTCTAAGGTTGGCAAATTCTAGGTGAAGACAAAGAACAAAGTGGGAACCTGGAAGTGGGGAAAGAAGACAGAGGATGAAAACCATGGTAGAAGTTAAAGCACTGGGAGTCTGTGTTGCTGAGCACTGGAACCCAGGCTGAAGGGTGGATATGGGGTGGGGTGAGTGAGCCAGGTTTCAAAGCCATGATTGAATGTGGTGGAGTTTTTAGGATGTCAATAAAGAACAATAAAGTGGGTGTATAATCTAGGCAAGACCATTGAGGACATAGGCATGGGCAAAGATTTTATGACAAAAACATCAAAACCAATTGCAACAAAAGCAAAAATTGACAAATGGGATCTAATTAAACCAAAGAGCTTTTGCACAGCAAAATAAACTATTATCAGACTGAATAGACAACCTACAGAATGAGAGAACATTTTTGCAATCTATCCATCTGATGAATATCTAACATCCAGAATCTATAAGGAACTTAACATTTACAAGAGAAAACAACCCCATTAAAAGTGGGCAAAGGGCATGAACAGACACTTTTAAAAAAAGACATTTATGCAGCCAACAAACATATGAAAAAAAGTTCAACATCACTGATCATTAGAGAAATGCAAATCAAAACCACATTGAGATACCATCTCACGTCAGTTGGAATGGCAATTATTAAAAAGTCAAGAAACAACAGATGCTAACAAGGCTGTGGAGAAATAAGAACGTTTGTACACTGTTGGTAGGAATGTAAATTAGTTCAACCATTGTGGATGACAGTGTGGTGACTCCTCAAAGACCTAGAACAAGAAATACCATTTGAACCAGCAATCCCATTACTGGGTATATACCCAAATGAATATAAATCATTCTATTACAAAAATACATGCATGCGTATGTTCATTGCAGCACTACTCACAATAGCAAAGACATGGAATCAACCCAAATGCCCCCCAATGATAAACTGGATAAAGAAATTGTGGTACATACACACCATGGAATACTATGCAGTCATAAAAAGGAACAAGATCAAGTCCTTTGCAGGGACATGGATGGAGCTGGAAGCCATTATCCTCAGCAAACTAATGCAGGAAGAAAACCAAACACCGTATGTTCTCACTTATAAGTGGGAGTTCAACAATGAGAACACTTGGACAGAGGGAGGGGAACAACACACACTGGGGCCTTTCAGGGGTTGGGGGAGAAGGGGAGCATCAGGATAAACAGCTAATGCATGCAGGGCTCAATACCTAGGTGATGGGTTGATAGGTGCAGCAAACCAACATGGCACACATTTACCTATGTAACAAACTTGCACATCCTGCACTTGTATCCTGACTTAAAATTAAATTAAATTAAAAAGGAGGGTGTATAGGAAATAATTTTAATTTAATTATGCATTTTATACATCTGAAATGTTCTTATTACATGCCTTTGAGGTTTGAGGGAGATAGCAAAAACATTATTTTTCTAATTTTGTAGGTGAGGAATGTTAGACAAGGCAAACTTAAGAAATTTGCTTGAGGTCAGTAAGCTATTAAATTGTAGCCACAAGCATTAAGACCAAGTATTCCTATCCAAGATACATGTAAATACATACTCTGAAATTAACTGAACTGCACCTGTGAGAATATATGGATCCCCATTTTAAGCTAAGTCTTGTGAACATATGTTCAATTTTTGTCTTTTTCTCATGTTTGTTATTTCATTAGTGCAGACCTTAGGTTTATTACTTTACTACACTGTACACTCTGTAGACCAGTGATGCAGTCCCTTTTGTTCATGTTCAGATCTCCACTAGATAGCACAGCATCTCTTCTATAACAGGTGCTCAAAACAAGTTGCTGAAAAAAGGATAAAGCAATGCTCATAGCAGGTCAGTGTACTTTGAGAATGCTGAATCAAGTCAATTCATAGCTAAATTTACAAATCCGGTAGTATTTACTATTTTGCCAAAAGAAATGACAATTGAATATTCAAAGATTTTCTGAGCATATCTGATTTTATTCAGATGTTTTAAAGTTAAATCACAGGTGCAAGAGGGCAGTAAGCCTCAGTCAATCACTTTCAAAAGAATTGGAGGTGCCAGCAGATGTACTGTCTCCAAAGGAGGGGGACAGCCCACTTCAAAGCAAGTGAGACAGCACTCTGTGGCAGCCAAGGAGAAGCATTCCTGGCTTGCCTCTCATTTATCAGGGTGACACCAACACCCTGAAGAAAATAAGAAAAATGTAAGCTTTGGTGTATTTTCTTTCTCTCTCTGTCTCTCCGTCCCTTTCTATCTGTTTCTGTCTCTCTCTCTCTCTCTCTCTCCCCCCCCCCATATCCCTCTCTGCTTCTGCTTCCATCTCCCCTGCTTCATCTTCCTTCTCCTTCTTTCTCTTTCTCTCTCTGTTGTTGTTGTTTTTTTTTTTTTTTTTTTTTTTTTTTTTTTTTTTTTTTTTTTTTTTTTTTTTTTTTTTTTTTTAGATAGAGTCTCTCTGTCCCCCAGGCTGGAGAGCACTGGCGTGATCTTGGCTTACTGCAACCTCCGTCTCCTGGATTCAAGCAATTCTCTTGTTTCATTCTCCCAAATAGCTGAGAATACAGTCATGTGCCACCACACCCAACTAATTTTTGTACTTTTAGTAGAGAGAGGGTTTCAACATGTTGGCCAGGTTGGTCTCGAATTCCTGACCTCAGGTGATTCATCTGCCTCGGCCTCCCAATGTGCTGTGATTACAGGTGTGAGCCACCATGCCTGGACCTTCTCTCTCTTTCTTTCTCTTTCTCTCTCTCTCTCTCTCTCTTTTTGAGACGGAGTTTTGCTCTTGTTGCCCAGGCTGGAGTGCAATGGCGCGATCTTGGCTCACTGCAACCTCCGCCTCCTAGGTTTAAGCAATTCTCCTGCCTCAGTCTCCCAAGTAGCTGGGATTACAGTCATGTGCCACCACACCTGGCTAATTTTGTATTTTTAGTAGAGATGGGGTCTCTCCACATTGGTCAGGCTGGTCTGGAACTCCCCACCTCAGGTGATCCGCCTGCCTCGGCCTCCCAAAGTGCTGGTATTACAGGGTGAGCCTCCACGCCCAGCCCTTTCTCTTTTATAATTTGGGAATTCAGTTAAAGTCTAGTAGTCACTCAAGTACACATTTCACATTTCACTATGCTGACTCTTCATTATGAAAAATTAAAACTTGGCAAAGTCTTGAGCCACATTTCCAAGTCTAAAATCACTGTGTCAGATTTTGAGAATCCAACATGTTTTCATGCAAATGGAAATGCTCATGTTTAAAACAACATTGAAAAAGGAATTTTTAGAAACTAAGCCTTGTGAAATAGTCAGATTTTTACTGGATTTCTTTCATCTACTTTTACCAAAACCTGTAATATATAGGGTAAGGAACCAGTTTAATATATATTAGTTATTTCAATAAGTTATGTAACATTTTTAAAATAAAATGAATTTAACATAATGAATTTTAAAATAAACATAAGAAAAATAGACCTGAGATAAATATTGCAAAATGTCGGTATGTTGTCATCTAGCTTTCACACAGAGCTTAAAGTATGGCAGGCACTAGATCAAGTGGTTTATATATTATCACAAATTAAAAATCTCACAATGAGGTAATACATTCGTTAATTTTATTTTTGGATAAAGAAATTGAGGTATGGAGCAGCAACCGGTGCCCTTGACTTTAAGTGGTGCAGATGAACATGAACCTAAGCAGCTTGGGTTCAGAGTCCATGCTCTTGCCCACTACAGATTGCTACATAGCCTACCTCTCCATGTATTTTGTTCTGGTAATGCGCAGAAGACCAATTGAGAGATGATACAGTAAACCAGGCTCAAAAGATTTAAAAGGACTGATCCGCCATGGTGGCTCTGAGGATGGAGAGAATGGGACAAATTTCAGAGATATCAAGTAAGTGAAACCAATAGCACCTGATACTGTCTTGGATATTGGTAAGAGGTCAAGGAGTCAAGCATGACTTCCAATGTTTTTGCTTGGTAGCTAGGTGGTTGGCTGCGTCCTTTTCTGAGCTAGGAAATAATTTGGGTGAGTTTGAAATGCCTGTGAGGCATTAATATGGGGGAAAGTCCATGAGGCTTTCAGAGTCCATTTTGGATTCCAGAAAAGAGATTTGAACTGGAAATAGGAATATGGGAGTTGTCAGTGAACAAAATCACTCAGGAAAACTACAAAGAGAGAAAGAGAAGGCCAGGGCTGAAACCCTAGAGATGATCAACATTTGAGAATTAGCCAGAGGAAGAGAAACCCACAAAAGAGATAAAGAAGGTTAGGTAAAAATAATGGAAGAAAAAAAAAAAAAAGACGGGAAAGACTAACATCAAAGAAGCTAAGGGAAGGAAAAAGTTTTGATAAGAAGTGTGTGGTTAATAATGTACAATGTAGCTGAGTGTAGTGGCTCACACCTATAATACCAGCATTTTGGGAGGCCAAGGTGAGAGGATCACTTGAGGCCAGGTGTTTGAGACCAGCCTGGGAACACAGTGAGACCTCGTCTCTACAAAAATATAAAAAATAAAAAAATTAGCTGGGTGTGCTGGCACATGCCTGTAGTCCCAGCTATTTGGGAGGCTAAGGCAGGAGGATTGCTTGAGCCTAGGAGTTTGAGGCTGCAGTGAGCTATGATTATGGCACAGCACTCACTCCAGCCTGGAGGACAGAGTGAGACCCTGTCTCTGAAAAAATTAAATAAATGTAAAATATGAGGAAAGATTATGTAAAATGAGGACCAAAAAGTACAGAGTAACACTAGAGATCACTGGTGACTTTGATGACAGTGGTTTACATGATTGAAGGGGACAGAAGCCAGACTTGGGTGACTCAGAATAAATGGCAATTAAGCAGAAAGACATGGCAAGCATTGGGAACTTTCATGTGGGTTCATATGGGAAGAAATCAAAAATAAGTGGTGATAGTTAAAGGGTATGTAGGTTTCAAACAGGGAGTGCTTTGAGCAAGTTTCAATGCCAGTTGGAAGAATCAGTGACAAGGGAGTTGTTGATCATAAAGGAGAAGTGGTCTCTGGGGTTCTGGATTGCTTTCACAAAACTGCCCAATGATTCGGTCTGTTCTCATGCTGCTAACAAAGACATACCTGCGACTGGGTAATTTATCAAGGAAAGAGGTTTAACAGACTCACAGTTCCACATGGCGGGGGAGGCCTCACAATCATGGCAGAAAGCAAAGAAGGAGCAAAGCCACGTCTTGCACGGTGGCAGGCAAGAGAGCATGTGCAGGGGAACTCCCCTTTATAAAACCGTCAGATCTTGTGACAGTTATTCACTATCATGAGGACAGCATGGGAAAGACCCACTTCTATGATTCAATTACCTCCCATTGGGTCCTTTCCATGGCACATGGGAATTATGGGAGACACAATTCAAGATGACACTTGGATGGGGAAACAACCAAACTATATCACTTACCAATAACCTTGATATGGAAAATGCAGCTGGCTTGGTTGCCGGATAGGTCAGTTGCTGTGTATACGATAGCAACATCTCCAATTGGGAAAAGGTATGGTGGGGTGAAAGCTGGATGAACGTGGATTGACACCTTTTGGAGATACATAAATATTTTGAAAGTTAACGTCAAAAGTGTGTTTATTGTTTTTTGATTTATATATTATTAGTAATGTTAACAATGATACAATATTTCACATAGAGGAAAGGAAAAAGGCACAGTTTTCTGGCATATTTCTTTCCAGATTATCCTATTTACATGATTTATAGAATTGGCACACAACAAAATGTTGCTCCTTGTTTTTTAAATGTCTTTTATGTTTTAAAACGTCTTTTACATTCTTATGCAGTCTTTACAACTTGAGATGACTCTTAAATATTTCCATAATGTTCTGTAGAATAAATATATGATAACTTAAGAAAAATCTGTTGAAGGACATTAGTTTGACCCAAACATTTCCATTGTAAACAGTTTTGAACAGATAATTTAAAAATATTTTTCTTCTTCTTTTCTTTATTGATGCATAATAGATATACATAGTTTCAGGGTACATGTGATAATTTCACACATTCATATAATTTATGAAGATCAATCACTATACTTCAGATATCCATCACCTTAAATATATATCTTTTCTTTATGCTGGAATCATTAAAATTCTTCCCTTCTAGTTATTTTGGAATATACAATCGATTATTGCAAACTATAGTCAACCTACTGATCTAAGTAAGACGAGGTCTTATGACTTCTATCAAAACGTATATTCGTACCCATTAATTCACTTCTCTTGTCTCTCCCTCCCCCACCTTTCTTGGCCTCTAATAACCACCAGTCTACTCTCTATCTTCATGAGATACACTTTTTTTTGTTCTTACCTGAGATATTTGTCTTTCTGTGTTTGGCTTATTTTGCTTATTTATTATTTCCTTATAATAGAGTTCCATGAACAGAATTATTAAACCCAAATGTTAACATTTTATTAGTAGATAATATAAAATTTATTTCCAAATGAATGGTAACAATTCATATTCCCACTGTCAACCAGTGTCAAAGTTTCCCATATTTTCTGATCTATATTAAATATTATCAATTTTTGGTTAAGTCAAAAATTTGGCACCAGGTCATTGCTTTAATGAGCTGTTTCTTAATGCTATATGCTAAGATTATATTCTCAAGTTTGCATGTATTATATTTTTTACTTCCTGAATTGTACGTTTATTCTTTTCATCCATTGAAAAATTGATAAATTTCTTCTTCACTGCAGTTTTGAAAATATTTCAAATAAGATTAGAAAGCTATTTATGAAATGATTTGATAAGCATCCAAATATATTTGACGGTAGCTTTTTAAATGATTTAAAGTATAATTTGGAAATATATTTTCTGTGTGGTATGATTTGAGAGTATAACTTTATATCTTAAAAATCACTCACTGTATTTTAAAATTATCACCCTTTATGATATTTTAAAATCCATCTTTATGGAATAGTACCGCATCATTCTGTTTATTTTTATTTTATTAAATATTTTGATTTCTGATGGATCTAGTTGTTTCTTATTATTCTTTTTGATACTTTAGGTATTCTTCTACTTTCCATTGCAGAATCACTTTTCATGCTCAAAAATATGCTGAATGCCTTTGAAATATATTTATTCTAGAAATATTTTGCTTTTTAATTATTTTCTTTCAGAAAAGCTAGAACAANAATAGTACCGCATCATTCTGTTTATTTTATTTTATTAAATATTTTGATTTCTGATGGATCTAGTTGTTTCTTATTATTCTTTTGATACTTTAGGTATTCTTCTACTTTCCATTGCAGAATCACTTTTCATGCTCAAAATATGCTGAATGCCTTTGAAATATATTTATTCTAGAAATATTTTGCTTTTTAATTATTTTCTTTCAGAAAAGCTAGAACAAAACATTTTGTTTTTTAATCTACAAATATGGCATGTATTTCCATTTGATTTCATTATTTCACCTGCCAATGTTTTATATTTTCCTTTAGAGTGCCATTCACCCTTCTTTTTAAATAGAAACCTAAATATTTTATATTTTATCTTGGATTGTAAGTAGAATCCCTTTTTAAATTACTTAAGTAATCTATTACTATATATAGCATTACATAGTTTATAGAATGGGGTGTGTGTGTGTGTGTGTGTGTGTGTGTGTGTGTGTGAATTTATCTGTATCTTAGTAGTTAAATAGTTATTTTGCTCCAGGAAATTAAATCAGGGATGCAAACAGTAAGTTTAAAAGTCTCATTCAGGACACAGAGGAAAACTTAGAGTACAAATCATGGAATAGATAATAGACATACAGAACAGAAATTAGAGATATAACTTATGAATCATCAGTGTTCCTTAAGAAAACAGAATGAATGGAATAGGAAAAATGTTCTAAGATATAGAAGAAAACTTGATTTGAAGAAAGCTATGACTCTGTACATAAAAAGGACTCTCAATGTACCAAAGTTGATAAACAACAAGCATCACTTAAACAAATCCCAGATAACTTGATATACAATTAAAAATTCCCACAGCATTCAAGGAGATCTTCAAAAAAAAGATAATAATCAGCCTATATTACCTTTCTCTTAGTCATTAAATGCTCATCTGGAAATAAAAGATGTTCTTGTACATGCAAAGGCTTAGTAAATATACCACCTGTTTATACTTTTTCTGAAAGAATGGATTTTGAACCTACCTGAACCTACCAAATGAGGTGAATCACAACAAATCCCTCATAAGAGAGAAAAGTCATGGTGTGAAGAACTGACAGCAAACACCAAAACTATGTAAACACATACTCAGTATGAAAAATTGTGGTTGTCAGGGTTCATGTGTTATCAAAGGTTATGACTTTTTGAAGGGAATATGCATAATGTAAAAAACTATATTAATTAATCTATAATAAATTAGAATAAGAATCCCAGATTATATCAACAAACTACAAGCTGCTGAAAAGTTAAACTGATAATTTGCTCATTTTACTTGAGTGAAATGCAATAGATACTCTTATACTTTTGCCACAGATAATTGGGTAATGAAAGGCTTATGCACGTTTTTAAAACTTTATTTAAAAAGACTATATTGCCTCCACATATAATTGCAGCTACAGTCCTAAAGCTGAAGAGTATAAAAGGTAAGTAATCACATATTCTAAAGAGAGCTCCTAAGAATGGAAAAATCGCCAGGAGGCTGACACAGCAGTGGCTGGACTGGTCCTGTGCCCCTTGCACTTACCACCAGCCCACATTAGAAGATACATATATTATAGAATACACACACACACACACACACACACACACACACATATATATGAAATAGGAGAATTCACTTGGGTAGAGTGTTGGGACATTTCCCCTATCTTCTCCATGGGGGAAGGAATGGGGAGGAATACTGCCTTAAACCAAGTGGCTGGGCTTCAGACAACCATTCATAGAACATTGGCAGGGGACAGGGGGTGCCTACAGAAAACGGAGACCAGCATCCCAGTCCCAGGCTGGATGCTTGCTGAGCAGTAGAAACCCATAGATTCACTCCAATGTGAGGAGTGCTGGATGAGACCGACACCCATGCCTTGGAGTTTAGGGGCATATATGAATGTTGACAGGTGTCTGCATCTCTCCTGGTGAATGCTGAAGTCAGGAGGCTTATTTGAGCAATATGGACAGACTGGGAGGAAGGCTGTTCTGAACATGGGTCAGCCTGCACTCCCAGTTGTTGGCATGGTGAAGACACATAGGCTGAAAGGGGAGATGGCAGTGCTTGAGTCGTTCTGCCCTGCACCCTGCTCTAGGGGTTTTGAGAGGTTGTGGGATGTACGACAGGGCCTGGAGCTAAGGGGAAGGGCAGAAGGGGTCCTGCCAGAATGCACCTTCATGGCAGGTAACTGTAAGGGGTTGGGGAGGGGATGGTGCTCCTACAGGGCCTCCTGCCAAATCTGCACATGGACTACATGAGAGAGACAATGGTTTTCTTTTTTTCTTTTTCTTTTTCTTCTCACAGTGCATCAGCAATACAGAGAGGGCCACACAGCCTTAAACAAATGAAAGACTTTTGAAGCTTTCCTCAAAAATACTCCTTTCCCAGCTGTGTTCATTTCCTATTGTTTCCATAGCAAATTCCTAAAAATTTGGCAGCTTAAAACAACAGAAATGGGCTAGGCACGGTGGCTCACACCTGTAATCCCAGCACTTTGGGAGGCCGAGGCAGGAGGATCACTAGATCAGGAGTTCAAGACCAGTCTGGCCAACATGGCGGAAACCCGTCTCTATTAAAAATACAAAAAATAGCCAGGTGTGGTGGCGCTTGCCTGTAATCCCGGCTACTTGGGAGGCTGAGGTAGGAGAATCACTTGAACCTGGGAGGTGGAGGCTGCAGTGAGCCGAGATCATGCCACTGCACTCCAGCCTGGAGACAGAGTAAGACTCTGTCTCAAACAAACAAACAAAAAGCAAAAAACAAACAAACACAACAAAAAATGTATTATCTTGTGGTCTTATAGGTTGGAGACACTAATGGATCTTACAGGGTTGAAATGAAAGTGTTAGTAGGGCTGAGTTCCTTTCTGGAGTCTCTGAGGGAGAATCTGTTTCCTTGCCTCTTCTAACTTTCAGAGGCTGCCTGCATGGTCCTCCTCCTCTAGCTTCAAAGCCACTGATGGCAGATTGAGTCCTTCTCACTGCACATCTCTCGAATTCTTCTTCTGTTATAGCATCGCTCTGTAACCACAGCTGGGAAAGGTACTTCTCTTTTAAGGACTCATGTGATTAAGTTGGATTCACCTGGATAATCCACGTTCATCCTCCCATCTCACAGTCCTTACTTTTATCACATCTACAAAGTTCCTTTGCTATGTAAGGAAACACATTCATGGGTTCTAGGGATTATGACAAGGATATCTTTGAGGTAGCCATTTTTCTGTTTATCCCACCAGCCCTGACCCTAGAGAGGCCAGAAACAGAGATGGGGAGGCATAGAAGGAGGAAAAGAATATCCATGGCTCCTCTGTTCTCAAGTCAGTCAGGCCACCTCTGAGCTGCAAGAGGAAAAAGCTTTGAAGTGGATACATGATTCAAGTTTTTATTTAGACAGCAAGACTCTTCTTTCTAATCCTTGAAAGTGGTTTTAATTATGGAGAGAACTATTGGTATACCCTAGAGTAACCAAAGCTTGTGACTGTAGAAAATAGTTATTTTCCACTGGTGACTGTTCTAGTTCAGACTATTCAATATCAGTTACACAATTATAGTTTTGATTGCACTGTACATATAATTTAGCATCCTACTTTTCTACCAAGAAATTTCTCTTTTTGGAAAATTTCCGAGGGAATAATCAGAGACAAAAGACAAAGACTTAGTACAAGGATGTTCATGACAGCATCATAAGTTCATTCTTTTTATTCTTTCTTACCCTGCTTTGAGTTCATGTTCTATTATTACAATAAATGTAGTGGGGCTTTTTTCCCAATTGTCTAAACTGCCTTGTTTCTCTGTCTTTTTTTCTTTCAAAACTCTACGTTATAAAGAAACCCAATTATTTACTTTCTTCATGCCTGTGTTGGAGAGTCACATCAATTTCAGAGAAATTCACACAATAGTGCAGACTAATCTCTGTAAGTTTATGATCACAAAACTCAAATGGACCCTCAATAGTAGCCAAATAATCCTAGTGTATTTCTCTGGTTTGCTCACTCTCCTCCTCAGAATGAGTTTTTAAAAACTTCTCAGTTCTCCTAAAACTTCAAAACTCTCTCACTTACTCCCTTTAGTTAAGCTTCAGGTCTGACCACTTTCTGAAGAGAAGCCATTCACAATGAATTGCCCCCTCTTTTCCTTGTATATTCAACTTCTTCATCTCAATTGGTTCTCTTTCTTTCTATTTTTATTCTTTTAAGCACATTCAAGTTCTTCCCCATGTGGTAGGCTGAATAACAGCCCCCTCAAAGATCATCCATGTTCTAATCCCTGGAACCTGTGAATACGTTACCTTCCATGGAAAAAGGGACTTAGCAGACACGACTAAATTAAGAATCTTAAAATTAAGAGATTCTCCTGAATTTTCCAGATGGGCTCAATGTAGTCTCAAGGGTCCTTATAAGGGGAAGGCAGGAGGGTCAGGGTGAAAAGAAGAAGATGTGGTGGAAATATCACACAAGAGAGACTGCTCAACACACAAATCCCCTAAAGTACATTCAGCCCTAGAAATCACATTTGCTCTTTTCAAATCAGATTTAAAAGCTACCTTGATTGTAAGTATATTAAACACAATGATCAGAACAGTTATTTTTCCCATGTTGCGCTCTACATTCCCTGGCACCAATCTATCCTGATTGGTACAACTTATATATATTTACAGATAAGTGTAGAAATAACATAATATTTAAGTGCATCTTAATGTATGTGAATACTAACCATGTACATATAAGAGGAAGTAAAATTCCTAAATGAACTATTTTTCTAACATCTGATGGATGATTATTTCAAGCTACTATACAAAGAAAATGAAAATACTGTGTTCTGGGGGCGGAGCAAGATGGCCGAATAGGAACAGCTCCAGTCTCCAACTCCCAGCACGAGCGACACAGAAGACCGGTGATTTCTGCATTTTCAACTGAGGTACTGGGGGCACCTCACTAGGGAGTGCCGGACAATCGGTGCTGGTCAGCTGCTGCAGCCTGACCAGCGAGAGCTGAAGCAGGGCGAGGCATCGCCTCACCTGGAAGCGCAAGGGGGAAGGGGATCCGTTTTCCTAGCCAGGGGAACTGAGACACACAACACCTGGAAAATCGGGTAACTCCCACCCCAATACTGCGCTGTAAGCATACAGGCA
>NW_016804850.1:36415-41981 GCF_001698545.2 Rhinopithecus bieti
TGAACAATGAGATCACTTGGACTCGGGAAGGGGAACATCACACACTGGGGCCTATCATGGGGAGGGGGGAGGAGGGAGGGATTGCATTGGGGAGTTATACATGATATAAATGATGAATTGATGGGTGCTGATGAGTTGATGGGTGCAGCACACCAACATGGCATAAGTATACATATGTAACAAACCTGCACGTTATGCACATGTACCCTAGAACTTAAAGTATAATAAAAAAAAAAAATACTGTGTTCTGAATAATGCTGGATTTAGACAAGCTTGAATAAGAAACACCAATGCTATCTCTTTCTGACTGAAAAATACACAATCATTTGGACCCATATTTTAAAAGATAGTTTCATAAATAGGAATTATAGTTGATTCTACATCTTTTCTTTTCTTTTCTTAAAGATCCTCAGAACCTAGTAAAGGGCAAAGAATTATTTGTCAAGTAATCTTAGAGGCTACAATAATACAACAAATCCATAGAATGAAAAGTTTCTGGTTTTGAGGATTTTATCTGAGATTTCTAATTAAAAATTCAAGGTTGATCATTATTCTATCAGATGCAGCATTCACATTTATGAGTAGAATTTATACACAAAGAGTATTGTGATGGTTAATATTGAACGTCAACTTGATTGGATTGAAGGATACAAAGTACTGTTCCTGGGTGTGTCTGTGAGGGTGTTGCCAAAGATTAACATTTGAGTTGGAGGATTGGGAGAGGCAGACCCAGCCTCAGTCTGGGTGGGCACCATCTGATCAGCTGCCAGTTCAGCTAGAATAAAGCAGGCAGAGGAAGGTGAGAAGAGCAGACCTGCTGAGTCTTCCGGCCTTCATCTTGCTCCTGTGCTGGATGCTTCCTGCCCTTGAACATTGGACTCCAAGTTCTTCAGTTTTTGGACTCTTGTACTTATACCAGTGGTTTGCCAGGGGTTCTTGGGCCTTTGGCTACTAACTGAAGGCTGCACTATTTGCTTCCCCACTTTTGAGGTTTTGGGACTTGGACTGGCTTCCTTGCTCCTCAGCTTGCAGATGGCCTATTGTGGAAGTTCACCTTGTGATGGTGTGAGTCAACAGTCCTTAATAAACTCCCTTTCATATATACCTCTATCCTATTAGTTCTGTCCCTATAGATAACCCCAATACGAGTATTATCATGAGCATATTACTAAGTCTTC
Organism: Rhinopithecus bieti; assembly: GCF_001698545.2. Lineage (NCBI taxonomy): Eukaryota > Metazoa > Chordata > Mammalia > Primates > Cercopithecidae > Rhinopithecus > Rhinopithecus bieti. The sequence continues at coordinate 37,594 of NW_016804850.1, forward strand.
AACACACGTATCTGCAGTATATTTAGAATTCATTTGAAAAAGGATGTACATCATTGTGCAAACCTTACCTTTTCACCAGAGTTGTCTTTAGCTGTTGGAATCTGCCAGGTAACATTGGCAGAATCTTGCTGTTCCAGAGTCTTAGCCTCTATGTCCTTAGGACAGGTGATTTGAGGAGCCTCCACATCTAACTCAGAAAATATACAAGTCGATTAATACACTGACATGTAGTCCTAGATCATTTAAGGAAGAGGTAAAAATCTAGTTTATATTAATACATTGTGACACATTTGTACATCCCGGTTACTGATTGTTTGGAATCTGCACCTGCTTTCCTGATCGTTTATCTCAGCATGGCTTACGAACCCAATCCTGAACTGGCACCTATTGACCTCATAGCCTCATTTCTTCCTTTTCTCCTACTGGAACTCATTTTCCACGTTGAGTTACTGTCAAGCCATGGCCTTTCTTTTACTTGGGCCTTTGCCCATGTTCTTTTATTTGAGTGAATTAGTGCCCTCTTCTCTCTTTACCTGGATGTCTAGTACTTGCCCTCGAACTCTCAGCTTAGACACAGCTCCTCAGGAAGCTCTTGCTGATTCTCCAGGCCCTTTTGAGGTGCCCAGTCCACCAGATCCCATAGCCCTCTGGACTTCCAAACAATAAAATTCAACAAGCTATTTTGAAATTGAATTTTCTCCCCCAGTAGAATTTAAGTTATTTGAAGGTCAGGATGTCTTGCCCCACTGTCTTATAGGGTCCCTGGCATATAATAGGAGCTTGAGAAATATTTTTTGAATGAAATAATTTAAAAATGAATGTTGACTGTGACAGGTAGAAACCACACTTGAAAATGAGGCTGTCAAGTAGAATTAACTAGTAGAAACTGAAATGTACTGTCAAAGCAAACAACAAATTTAAGCCAATTATATTTTTTACTTCATACTATGGTGCTGAATTAGATGTGCTAACATTACACAGATGCACACCAGTGATGGTAGTGCTAAGTTTTTGTTATATGATAAAATACATCTTTTATTTTAATTTATGTTAAATTATGTCTTCTGTAACTTCTGGCTGAATATATCTGAATTGATTTCATAAAGTCTCATGTCTTCTTGTTTCTTCAAAATTTTATTCAATTTATATTTTCTTTTTCTCAAAGTGGCTTATACTTCAACAACTTTCTCCCACAGGAACACATAGTAGCATATTAGCTCTGAAAAAAATTTTTTTTTAAGTATTTGATTTTTCATTCATGCTTAAACAATAGCTTGACTGGACCTGGAATCTAAAGTTTCCAGGTCTAAAGAGCAAATATTTATTTGCTCTCCATATCCTGTACACATTGCTATATTTCCTTGTGGCATTTAAAGTTGTAAATGAAATACGTAACGTGAATCTAATTCTTGTTTCTTTCGTGCGATTTCTTTCTTTCTCCAGGGAAAATTATTTAAGATTTTTCCATTAACTCTGGAACTCGGAAATTTCACTACGAGTAGTCAAAGTATGCCAACCCAATACTCAGGAGCTATTTGTGGTCCAAAGGATTAAGCCATTCTCTAGCTCAGAGAAATTTTCTTCTCTTGGTAGAAAAATTCTCCATCTCTTCTCCTTTCTCCCTCTCACCTTCTAGAACTCCTTTTAAATGGACATTGGGGTTTTTTTTTCCCCTTCTGTCACTGGCATCCCTCAACTTCCATCTTTTTGGTTTGATCAATCGGGAAATTCAAGTGCTTTCTTTGTTTACTCATTCAGTTCTCCATTGTGAGGAAACTCTCAGTTTGGTCTTTTAAATTACCAACAGCAATCAGTCCATTCATTTGCCCTTGTCCTTCTCTTAGAGATAGTCAGGACATTTTTTTACTTCTAAGAACTCTTTTACGTTTTCAATAACTCTTTTTTTCATAGTGGTCTGCTCTTGTTGCAGAGAAAATGGCAATGTCCTCTTGTGAATGGAATGTGATGCCAGGTTTCAAAGTGCTGATAGCTTTTTTTTGAAAATCAATTCCGTCTCACCTGCTTTATATAGACCAAGACTTCCCTAAAGATTTTAGTCTTATGGAAAACTTACCTGATTTTTCAGCTCTACTATTTTCCTTATTTGTGTATTTCTTCTGTCATTGTCTGGCATTTTGTAATTGGATTTTGTAAATCCACCACTTTGAATCAGAAATCCCCATAGTGGATATTGGGGTAGCACCTACCATATTATCATGGGTTTGCAGCAAAAGTTGCAAAGGATTGTCCTATACTGCACCTATATGGCATTATTAACACATTTGATTTTTAACCTGACCAGTGTAGAGACCTACCTTTACACACAGCTGTCTGAACTCCAACATTCCATTTTCCAGAAGTGGTACATCTCAGCATTTCTTTGACTCCAGATAAAATGAACCCTTGGCGGCAACTTACATAGCAGATTGTCCCAAATTTGGCTGGCTGCTTGCCACAGTTGTGGGGGGATATGATGACATCTTTGGGCGTCTGAAAGGTGGAGCAGTGGCGCTCTACGGTAGGGAAATGAGAGAGAATGTTACTCATGTTCCCACAAATTGGAAATGCCACGGATTCTTTTTTACCCAAGAAAAATACAATTATGCTGCCCTGGGATTTATGTAAATTGCTAAATGATAACTATATATGACACTGAATGTATAATGTATTGTAAATAATGCTAACTTATACCTCTTTAGTTATCTTTTACTATTTTTGCCAGTGCATCAAAACTTTCAAAAACTTCTGATATTTTAACACTGATTGTGACTTTTATCATTTGCTTGGAGCACATTCATTTGGTTTGCAGAATATTATTTTATGGCTTAGAAGTAGAAAGTCATAAATTGAATTCTATATTTCATGTTTTAAGTGATATATTCAGCAATCTCTATTTTATGAGCTTTTGGTGCTATTTTAAGCAAGTGTATAATGAGAAAAGTTTCTAATAGCCTTCCTAAAATCACTGTGTTATATTTAGGGCCTTGACCTTGAATGCTATATTTAGCACAGAAAAAGAATAGCAGATGAATTAGGCAGAATGCAGCTAGAATGAAAAATCAAGGCTGGGACTTAATACAGGGAGTGTATGTGAGGGGGGCAGCATGTGCACTCACCCATATGCACATTTGTTTTTTGTAGTAGAGAATCTACTGGCAGCATTACTCACATCTTTAGTCTGTATTTTCCATGTTATTAGAATAGTTGAATAAATGGTTAACATTTGTTCAGTACCTACTATGTGCCAGGCATTATTCTAAGCACTTTGCATGTATTGACTTATTTAATTATATGTTGTAAGAAGTATTCCAACTTACACACAAAAACTGAGCACACTAGTAACTTTGCTAAGGTCACCACGCAAGTAAGTTGCAAAATTCGTGTGCTACTAAACACTCACTCCACTATCATACTTCCCCCGTGAAATAATTTCCTTCCAAACTGTGCCAGCAAAAGCCATCTTTTTCCTGAGAAATGGTTTGTCTCTTTATTTCTGCACAGTGTGAACTGCATGCCTGCCCAGAGCTCCTAGTCTGCTTTGATCAACAGGAAAATCAAAGCCAAGTTTGTGGTTCGAATATAAAGACAATGTGAGACTCAGTATCCTTTATTTAGGGCCGGCCCTATATAAAGTAAGAAAATTATCCTTTTGGCTGTCAAAGTTGTTGAAGATTTTATTCTTTTTTTATTGCTTGTTTATGGTACTTTCTGTGAACACGTCTTTAACTTTTATATAGTCTAATCTACTGAGTTTTTTTCTTTTTGAAGTATTTCCATTGCTTTTATGCTTAGTAAGTTCTGAGATTGGTCAGCATTCACTTACATATGTTAAATATATTCTCTTCTAGGTTTTAATGGTTTTACTTTTATCTTTTAAAATCTACGAAGTTTTTTTTCAGTGTTCAGTGTGAATTGAAAACATACAGAAAACTTTATTTTGTTTTGTTTTTCACAAGGAGCTAGTCAATTTTCCCTTATGACCAGTTAAAGAAATCATTTTTTCCCTCAACTGACCTGTGACGCTTCCTTAATTGTGATCTGTATGGCAATCCTTGCATATTCTTAATCTTTGCAGATTAAAAAAGATTTGAAAACCTGGTAGAGCTACTTTCTATTTACTATTCCTATTAATCTTCCTTTTCAAACTGATTTTAGTGATTTTTTCTCTATAACAGTTTTCTAGATGAATCCCAGAATCAATCCCTAATTCCAAAAGAAGGGCAGAAAAGAAAATCCCTTTTAGGCTATTGAATGAGTTTGCATTCAATGTATTAAATGTATATGCAATACATATATATGTAATGTGTTAAGTTCTTTCCTTATGTTAATTTGGAAAGAACTTAACATAAATAAAAGTTACTAGATATTAGTATAATTAATATAAATAT
>NW_016804850.1:42174-98805 GCF_001698545.2 Rhinopithecus bieti
AGATTTGAAAAAATAAATTATAAAATTATAATGTATAATATATAAATTATGTAGTAATATAAATCTACACAAATTAATATAAATAATTTATATATAAATACATAATTTGGAAAGAACTTAACATTTTGAAAACATTTTATATAAATATTAAAATATTATTTTCATCTCCCAGTAACATTTTTCTGGTTTGCTTAATACAGGTTCCACACATTTCCATTTAAGGTTATTCTGACATATTTTATATTTTCCATAGATCTTTTGAATGTCATATTTTACCATATGTTCTGCTTATCATTGTATATAGAAAAGCTGTTTATTTTTATTTATTTATTTTTTCAAATCTCTGCTGGCAGATACATTTGCTATTCTTGTGACTTTAATGACCTCTCATTGATTAGTAGATTCATTCTATTTCTTGGTGGGGGGCGGGGGGGCAGGCTTGTAGTCTACAAATGATGACGATTTTGAATCCCAGTATCTCTAATCTCATAATTTCTTACAATAGTTAAAGATTTAAGAATAATACTAAACAATGTGAGTACATTTTTCTTTTGCCAGATTTGATAAGACTGTCTATATTGTTTCTCCATAAGTGGCTGCAGATTTCAGATTGACATTTTTTATTAAGTGAGTTATATCAATATGAGCTTTTAAAATTTTACTGAAAATGTGTCTTAAATAATGAATTTTATCTTCTGCTAAGCAACCATAAAATTTTTTTTCCAATTTGCTATAATGAAGTAATGTATTATATTGATAGATTACTTAATTTTAACTCCTTTTTGCAATCTTAGAATAAACTTTACTTGTTTTGGCTGACTATTCTTTTTTCAATGTGGGTTGCTAGTATATTTGCTTTTACAGTTATATGTAAGGTTGGTCTATAATTTTCTATCTTTTTTTGGTAATAATTGTCAGGTTGACAATGAAATAATAATAGTTCAAGAACGTGAATTGGCTGGCTTTCCATTATTTGGGCCAAACTATATGGTATGGAAACTTCTTAGAAAAATTCTATTTTTTAAATTTTTTATTTTTTTGAGACAGTCTTGCACTGTTGCTGAGGCTAGAGTGCAGTGCTGTGATCTCGGCTCACTGCAACCTCCGCCTCCCGGGTTCAAGAGATTCTCCTGCCTCAGCCTCCCGAGTAGTTGGGATTACAGGCACCTGCCACCACACCTAGCTCATTTTTTGTACTTTTAGTAGAGACAGGGTTTCACCATGTTGGCCAGGCTGGTCTCCAACTCTGACCTCATGATTCGTTCACCTCAGCCTCCCAAAGTGCTGGGATTACAGGTGTGAGCCAGCTTGCCCAGCCAGAAAAATTGTATTTTTGAATTTTTCTTACTTATATTTTAAATTCGATTTTATTACTTTATTTAAAGCTTTGTTTCTTAACTATTCTACTGCATCCCTTCTCCCTTTATAGTTCTTTTTCATTTACTTAAGCAATTCTGATAGTTCTTTTTCATTTACCTAAACAATTCTGAGAGTTCTTTTTCATTTACCTAAACAATTCTGAGAGCTCTTTTTCATTTACTTAAACAATTCTGGTTATATCCTTCTTTCAATTTTCCTTGCGGTTGTTTTATTTTCCTAACTTTTCAGATGAATGTTCAGTTATTTTTATTTGTTCTTGTGTAATAATAAAGCAATTTTAAAGATTCACCAGTTCCTAATTTTGTCCTTCCATTAATAACATAAATGTAAAACATGTTTAACAAAGCAAGGGAANGTTCTTTTCATTTACCTAAACAATTCTGAGAGCTCTTTTCATTTACTTAAACAATTCTGGTTATATCCTTCTTTCAATTTTCCTTGCGGTTGTTTTATTTTCCTAACTTTTCAGATGAATGTTCAGTTATTTTATTTGTTCTTGTGTAATAATAAAGCAATTTTAAAGATTCACCAGTTCCTAATTTTGTCCTTCCATTAATAACATAAATGTAAAACATGTTTAACAAAGCAAGGGAATGATGAGGTATTTGCGTTTTTAAAAAAATCCATCCAAATTGGCCTCAATTAAAACTAAGAAAAAAGGCATGGTCATTTGAAGGTATAAACTTCTGTGAGTTGGAAAACAGAATTCATTGTAGGAGTTCCTTTACTAGTGGAGAGGAGTAAGACAACACATTTGTTTTTGTATCTATAACACCTACACCTGTACATGTGGTTGTGTATTTATACTCATTACCAGCTAGTGTTTAGTTCTAGGTCTTCACAGAATACTGGAGAAATCAGAGCAGAGGAAATGAATCACCCAAGGCATTACACCTTCTAGAAACTTACCCACACACCGGGGTTCTGGCCCATCCCAATGGCTGTTTCCTTGACAAGTAAGCTTATCATTGCCTTCTAGTCTGTACCCTTCATCACAGGCAATGAAACATGTTGTCTTATATAACATTTCCCTTGTAGAACAGCTGATGTGGCCATGTTTGGGCTGGCGGAGATGAGGACATGTTCTTACTATATAAAATGAAAGCAATTAGATCACATTTTACTAAATAAGAATAAAGATAATAATTACAAGTTTAGCAATGCCTGCACAGTGCAAGCAAGACAATTTTCTTTTCTTAAAATAGCAAATGATACCTAATACACCACCATTTTTTGAGTTCTTATGGGACAATTGAAAGTTCATGTTTTACCAAATGCATTGCCCAAATAATATCACAGCATGCAGCCCCTCTGCCCATAGGTGGGAAACTTAACCTGTCTGAGCGGCCTGGCCCTACATAGAAGATGGTAACTGTAGATTGGAGATGATCACAAAAGGGAGGTACCTGACACTCTTAGCTGGGCCTTTCCTGTGATTTTTCAGGCAACATTCCAACGAAAGGAAGTGGTCTTTTCCAGGACAGTTTTCAGGTTCATGATCAACTTCGTTCTTAGACCTCATGGGCGTATCCTAGGCCTCCTAATAGTGTTAGTTTCTGCAAAGCTGCCCAACTTTTGCAATCTTCAGTTGCGGTATTCTGCTGTCCAACCCCAACTCTTGTTCTTCTAGCTTTTTTACTTCTCCTTCCCACAAATATTCCTGCCAATCATAGCTCATGATGCAAATCTCGAATTATGCGTTAACATCCGTTTGTTTATTTTTACTGCTGTGGTAGAGGCTTATAGTTACCCACCCAATAGCCATTCTCACCAGTTTTCTTGACCTTAGTAATATGCCCAGCTAGAAGATTACAACTGTCCACCTCCGCCTCAACTAATGAGAGCCAATAAGAAAAAGCTGAGATTGAGCAGGGCTTCTTGGAAAGCTTTTTAAAGGGGGCTGTCTCAATTGAGAGAGTACTTCTTTCCCTTCCCTGCTCCCTTCTCCTTTTCTTCCACAATACAGACATGAGGAATGGTAGCCCAGCATACTAGAGTATAAGTATATGATACTATGGGAACATATCATGCACCATGATGGTATAGCAAAAAGCATAGGAAGTCTGGGTCTCTGATGACAGTGGAGCTATTACACCAACTTTGGATTACCTACTTCTGTCCTTCTTTTAGTTAAAAGAAAAATGAACCCTTAATTGGCTTAAGACATTGTTATTTGGGTCCTTGATACTAGCTATACACAATTTCTAATTCCATCTGCCCAGCATACATTAACTTTTCCTTTGTTAATTTTTTAGGGAAAGATCTTTCCCCTCTCTTGGATCATGGGATGTGTGTGTGCTCCAAATGTGCTCAGGGGTAGAGATGTATCTAGGAGCACATTCCCCTGGCCAGAGAAGTGAGCAGGCATAACTGGTGACATGGTTTTCTTCATCTTCTTTGAATTCACCATGAGAAAACAGTAGGAAGGATATTCGCTAAACTGTGGATGCTGAAAACGCCCCCATACCTCAGCCAGCCTCAACATCACCATCAGAAAAAGTGCCACGAGTTATCCAGAGAAATCTGCATTTCCGCGGTTCTGCCACCTTTGAGTCTCTGTCCTCAACACTACATCAGAGAAGCTACCGGAGAGTGCTCACACTGCTCCAGCCTCTGCAGGTTCCCAAATGATGTCTGTGCTCTGAGTTTTCCTGGTAAGAGTCTCCAACTGCCCACTCAAACCCAACAAGGTATGTTAGAGTCCATTTCCATTGATTCCATCATTCCCTATATTCCTGTTGATGGCAATCTCTTAGAAAGTCCAAGGCTTCCTAGTTATCCCTCATTCACCAGGGTTATCCACATACAGCTGTGTTCCAAATCTATCCCCACAGACCCTCGGACCTGCCTTCTGGAATAACGGTGGGTTTCAGCAAATCAACTCATATCCTAAACTTCCTTTTGAGCTACTTTTCCTTCACTTGATTGCCTTAATAAAAATCGTGTTGTCTTCTATAACAGGGACTGGAGGTGAGGAGGTGTCTCTGTTGCTCCTGATTGTCTTCCCACATCATTCTCTCTCCTTCCTTCCTAAAAGCTTCCAGCTCCTTTGAAGTATCATATTATATATCTAATATCCTTTTTTAAATTCTCTGTCTCTCTCTCTCCTCTCTCCTTTTTCTCTCTCTCCTTCTCTCTCTCACACACATACACACACACCTTAGTGACTTCCTTATGTATGTAAATGATCATTCCAGTATCCTGGAGTTATATTCCTGATCTCTCCTTTTCTCTCTCTCTCTCTCTCTGTCTCTCTCTTTTTTTTTTTTATTATACTTTAAGTTCTGGGTTACATGTGCAAAACATGCAGGTTTGTTACATAGGTATACACGTGCCACGGTGGTTTGCTGCACCCATCGACCCATCATCTACATTAAGTATTTCTCCTAATGTTATCCCTCCCCTAGCTCTCCTACCCCCTGACAGGCTCCGGTGTGTGATATTCCCCTCCCTGTGTCCATGTGTTCTCATCGTTTAACTCCCACTTATGAGTGAGAACATGCAAAGTTTGGTTTTCTATTCTTGTGTTAGTTTGCTGAGAATGATGGTTTCCAGCTTCACCCATGTCCCTTGAACTCATCTTTTCCTATGGCTGCATAGTATTTCATGATGCATATGTGCCACATTTTCTTTATCCAGTCTATCATTAGTGGGCATTTGGGTTGGTTCCAAGTCTTTGCTATGTGAACCCTAGAAGAAAACCTAGGCAGTACTATTCAGGACACAGGCATGGGCAAAGACCTCATGACTAAAACACCAAAAGCAATGGCAATAAAAGTCAAAATTGACAAATGGGATCTAACTAAACTAAAGAGCTTCTGCACAGCAAAAGAAACTATCATCAGAGTGAACAGGCAACCTACAGAATGTTCTCTTTTCTAACGATCATATCCTTCACCTTATCTCAGCTTCTGCCATTGCCATGCCCTCTAGACCTCGCTGTCACCAATCCAAGTTTCCTAGTCTCTGACAATCACCTCTTACCTTCTGGGATCACTCCTTCAAGTGCTTTAACTCCATCAGTTCCCATACTCTCCAGAAGCCTCTGATATATCACGTTCCGTGTGCTCCTCTTTAGAGAAAACCCTCTAGAAAGAGTTTATAGTCTTGTCCTACACTTCTTCTCCTCTAGTTCTAACTTAGATTCTCTCCAATCAGGGTTTCCAAGCAGGGGAAGGAGGGAGGAGTGTAAAGGAGAAAGGAAAATCCGTGAAGAAGGGAGGGGAGAAGAAAGGAAAGAGAAAGGGAGGGGAAACATAGGTGGAAGAGATGAAGAGGAGAGGAGAAGAGGAAGAGTAGGGTGAGGAAAAGGTGAAGTCAGAGTAGGAAAGGAGAGTAGGGGAGGGGGAGGGGAAAGAATAAACAGGGAAAAAGAAAGAGGAAGATGGGGGAGCTGTCAAGACCCATGGAAAATGCACCCTCTCAGTCAGAAGACATGCACATTCCAGTCACGAACAGAGATTGGAGAGGAAAAAAGAGTCAGTGCCTGTTGAATATGCCAAATGATGGGGACATATATTAATCTTGATAGATTATAGATAGAATCCTACAAGCATTGGGCATTGTACAAAACACAGAAATAACCCCTGCAAAAGAATAAATTTCGGTTTCCTCTCGGAGAGCTCTTACACCAATCTCTAAAGATTTTTGAACAAAACATTTGGGACTCAAGAATTTTGTTGAGACTCTGGGTGGGATATATTTTTTCTTCTTCTACTTTTCTGCATTTGCCAATTGTTCATACCATGCATATATTTAGTTATATTGAAGACAACCTTAAAATATCAGGAAAGGAAGCTGGGGGCAAAATGTTCAAGTGCATATTCAACTGAAGTCACTGTTTGAATTTATCCTACAATGAACTCATTCAAATTATATTAATCAGAAGAGCATCAATATTGTGTGCATTAAATAAAAGTTTAGGATTGATTACTCCTTAGAGAAAATGCAAGAGTTAGATTAGAGATTAAATAATAAGTCCTAGCCTCTTTTATCCCTGGAATGGTTTGGACCAAAGTCAAGTATTAATAAAAAATGATCAGAAACATTTTGCCTTCCATGTGTTAATTTTTCCTGAATGCGTCCATTATGCAAATAGAATCTTTATTGTGTCTACCAAGTGCATGGAAACATCGTCTTCTGTATTGACTTTTATTGAGTGTGCCTTCATGTGTATCACAATGCCAAGTGTAAGATAGGATTAAAAGGTGAATCAGATAAATACTGATGTATAAAATTTGGAAAACCATATTAAACAATGTTTTGGCTTCAACAAACTGCCAAGATGACTCCAGCTTTCCTAACCTGAGACAAAATGGATTTATTACTGATAATAAATTAGAGTCGGTGCCTCATACAGATGCAAATTATACTGCTTCTCAGATGTTGCTATTAATAAACTTCCATTACTCCCCAGTGAAAACAAAGCATATGCAATGATTCCTATTTAGTCCTTAAACATTTCACTCAAGAATGAACACTTGATACCATTTTAATAGGAACACACTTTTTTTTTTTTTTTTGAGACGGAGTCTCGCTCTGTCGCCCAAGCTGGAGTGCAGTGGCCAGATCTCAGCTCACTGCAAGCTCCGCCTCCCGGGTTCACGCCATTCTCCTGCCTCAGCCTCCCGAGTAGCTGGGACTACAGGCGCCCGCCACCTCGCCCGGCTAGTTTTGTATTTTAGTAGAGACGGGGTTTCACCGTGTTAGCCAGGATGGTCTCGACCTCCTGACCTCGTGATCCGCCCGTCTCGGCCTCCCAAAGTGCTGGGATTACAGGCTTGAGCCACCGCGCCCGGCCCCATGCATGGTTTTTAATATGAATGACAGAATCAGGTCATCAATATATATACTGTATTTATCAATGTACATCAATGTATACCTTTATCGGTATCTGTATTTGTTAAATTCAAGTTTCCATTCATTCACCAGAGGTATCATCAATGATTGAGGGGCAAAAGTACATTCTGTGCTCATAACAAATTCAGTTTAGCAGAGGGGGTAGACAAGTTAATTACCAATAAAAGTGTGGCACTTTGTATTGCGACAAATTAGTTACATTGGGAAATATGTTTGCCAGAATCCCTTTACTGTGGTTCCAAGTTAGGGTTGATCAAAAGAGGAACTCGGACTTGATTTTGGAAGGCAGAAGTGAGGAAGTGGTCATTGTCATCAGAGTCAGTGATAGAAAAATGGAGTAACGCCCAGGGGGTTCCAGCTTGCCCTTGCTTGCCTTCATTCCACGTCCCCACTGCTGATCCCATGACCAGTGGTGGCCCCATGTTCATTGCAAGGTTCTTGGCTGCAGAGCCACAGAAACATAACTACACAGAGGTAAAGCTTCTCTTAGGCCTTCCACAAGTTTCTCCTTAGCAATTCCACTTCAAAAGCTGGGCAGGCTCTCAAGTTGACTTGTCAAGAACTCCTGTGATCCTCCCACTCCTCTTCTGTTTCCAAGCTCCTTCTAAAATTGTGTAAGCTCCATTTCCTGTAATAAATTTCTCATCCCATAACATGCATGGTGACTGTGCTTCCTTGACTGACCCTGACACATAGCATAAGAAACATAATGAAGGGTGGGGGTAGATCTGCATATGCAGATGCACGTGTAGAGGTCATCCCATTCAGGAGGAGGAGGTTGGCAGCAGTGGAGGGTTGAGAGGACCCAGAGCAAAGGCAGAGCCAGGCTGTGGGGACAGCTTCAAAGGGCCGGCTTCCTGAGAGAGCATGGTTATTTCTTACAGCTTTAGGGTCACACACACAAGGCTTGGTTATGGGGGTGGAGGCTCGACAGGCAGGGGCCAGACCTTATCCTGAAAGGGCAGTCTTCTCTGATTTTCTTACTCCTCTTTGGAAGGCTACTGAGTGGCAAGTTAAAATGTAGTATTTCCCATGCTCTACCATAAGGTATTTGGAAGAAGGGGTAAAGATTTTACACAGAACTTAGAACTATTGACTTCACAAAAATGTATTTTACAAGTTTTCAAGGATTCATTTTTTTCAGTAATGGTATGTGACTTTTTACCATTTGAGGCTGCATGACTGAAAATGTCTTTCCTTTGCCTTCACACATGAACAGTAGCTTGCTTGAGTTTAGAAATCTAGGGTCTATTCTTTTCCCTCAGAATTCTGGCAACATAGTCTTATTTTCCAACATTGAGAATGGCCAACAAAGGAGCCTAAGGCTAATCTGATTCTTTCTCCTTGGTAGGTAGTGTTGTTTCTAACTATGAAAGGGACACCGTTTTCTGTTTTTCTAGGGCATTCAGAAAGTTCACTAAGATTATTTCCAGACATAAATCTGTTTTTAATATTTTTTTGTGGCACTTACTAAGTGATGTTAAATTGAATATCCAAGATTTGGGTTGTGAATATTTTCAAAATTTCAGTTCAGGGATATATCTTTAGATCTTCTACTGGTGCATCTCCTCCATTCTGTTCTCTCTCTGGATTCCTCATGTGAAAAGAGTCTACTTCCTGTGACTATTCTCATGTTACTTTATTCTTTCATATTTTTATCTCTGAATTTTTTTGATGGACTTTCAAATGAATTTCTTGAGTTGGTTTTCTAATTTATTAATGTGACTTCTAACTAGGTCCATTCATTGTGTCAGTAACCTTTTTTTTTTTTTTTTTTTTTTTTACTTCGAATACATATTTTTACTCTCAAATTTCTTTCATTGCTTAGAATCCTGGCCTTATTTTAGCAATGTAGTTGCCTTTGAATCTCAGTGATTGCATTTTTCTTTCTTTTCTGTCAGGTCTCCTTTGTTCAATCTGCTGATTCTTTTCAGTTTTCCTTGTCTTTTGGGGATACCATGTAGGGCAATTTACATTTATAGATGAGTTCAGTATTGGTACCTAACAAATTGGTCCCAACATAGATGTCTCCTGGGATTCACAAATGATCTTGGAGTCATGAGTAGGTGGTTCTACTTTATGGATATGGATGCCAAGAAAAGACCAGAAGACAGAACTACTTATCTTAAACCAGTGATCCAGCTGATCTGTGGAGTTTTGGAGCAGTCAAATCCTTAGCAAAGTGTTCTGCCAAAAAATGACTAGGGGATGTGGTGGGAGTAAGGTTGCCAGATTTAGCAACAAACAAACCGACGAACCAGGATGCCCAGTTAAATTTAAATTTCAGAAAATCAACAAATAATATTAGTTGGTTCCAAATCTTGAAGGGGACCTACATGTACTAAAATATTATTTGTTTACCAAAAATTCAAATTTAACTGGCATCCCGTGTTTCATCTGGCAACCGTAGGTAGGGAGCAGATACTGTACTGAGAAGCTTCGTGGTCAGGGATTCTGATGGAGGTCCTCAAGTCCCTTGGCTTGGCCCCCTCTTACCTTTTCTTAAATATCCTCCTCTTCCAACCCTACTTGTAAAACCCTAGGAAGTTGGTTGTGTGACAGTTGTAAGAAGTAGGAAAGTAGGTCCTGGAGATGGCAAGTGGAGGCAGATTGAGGCACTACATATTTTTTATTATTATTATTGCTTCTCTGTATTTGACATGGGAGCCTCAGATTCTATTGGTGGTGCCCACTTTCTATTGGCCTGAATAGGCTCCTTGGGCTCTCACGTTGACAAATTCTCTACTTTCTGTAACAGGTCGACCAGCCGAAGTAAAGGCTGGAGATTACAAGTTGGCTAACTGCTCTTGTTGCAGGATGCTTGTGTGATTCCTTAAGTCCTACAATTCCAGGAGGCATCAAAGTTTCCACTCCGATTATTCTAAACTCTCCTTTATACCATGTCTTGGAGGCTTGAAATTTGAAGTTTGGGGTAACCTGTCCATTTACTTCTCAGGCAAACTTTTTCTTTGTTTGTTCATAAAAGGGATATAAAAGGCGTAGTTTACAATTATGTGGTCAATTGAACTTGGTAGGTCTGATTTCAAATTTCCTATAATTTTTCTCTTTCTGTAGTGTGGGGTCTATGTAATCCAAAAAGAAATGAAGAACTGAATGGTTTACTAGAGTTTAAATCAAGGAAATCAAGCAAGACAATAAATAAACAATGTAAATTGGCAGTTTGCATACCTCTGCAGTAGCTCTCTGAACCGGACCACAAACCATTGGGTAGACACAAGATGATGCTGCTTCCCACAAGGTCAAATCCAGGGTGACATCGGACCCCACAGGCTGCATTGAAGTGGTTGTTGCAAGTGTTTTGGATAAAGTAACCATTTTCAGGAGGCTTCAGGGCAGGGCAGTGGACAACTAACATTTACAAAAATAAAATTGAAAAGCAAAGTTAGACTTTCGTCTATGACATATCCTGTATTTTTCTTTTTCTTTCAAGGGGACATTTATGCATATGTGTCAATTGCCTACAGCATTTCCATTTACTGCATATGGATTTTCAAGTACATATTTGGAAGAAGAACCGTTATATCTGATTCCTGTTAGGTACTAACTCCCAATTAAATTTTAAATACAAACTAAATATTATTTTTTAAGCTTTAAAAAAATTATTTTATAGTTCTTTACCTTTATATGTCATTAGATACTTTCCTCTTGACTAAGGTAGAACAAAATAAAGAACAAATAAGGCAGCAAAGTATATTTGCTACAACCCCCAAAAGCCACAGCTTCTTGTACGTGGTATACGCTATTTCAATATTTTTAATTTTTGGTATGAATAATACTGAGACCCTTTACTTATACAAATATATTATTTCAAAGATAAATGTGACTAAGATGAGCTCATTTTTATTCAAATTTGTTGTTAAAATTGTGGCTTTTCTTTTTTTGATTCATTTTAAATGTTTTCCAGGTACTAAGCCTTTCTGATCTCAAGGTGATGTTACTCCCAAGCATCTCAGTTCCCCTTTCACTGGAGCAGGACAGGGATGTGTTCTGTGATAAGAATGTTATAAAAGCAAATCATCCCATTCCCCCCAAAAATATGATTACAGAAAAGAACATTAAAGATCATTCTAAATGAATTGGATGCAAACAGAAGCACTATTTCTCTCAGAGAAATCAGCTTTTACATTTCCTATTTTCCAACAGTGGGAGACTCACGTTCACAGGTCTGGCCAGATGCCCTATATCCCTCTTTGCAGACACAGTCTTCAGAGGACGTGCTTCCAGGTGGAGACGTGTGATTTTCATCAGGACATGGAATGCAACTGCTGATTCCTCCTGGTGAACCTTCAGGTTTGTATGTCCCTGACGGGCAAGCTGTGGGCAGACAAGCCAGAGAAGTCCATGTTATGTGGCACCTTAGCTGGTAGTTAATAAAACGTTTGAAATTAACATGGGAGAGAAAACCAAAGAATAGCTTTCCATAGAAATAGTGATGTAAGCTGGGTATGGTGGCTCACGCCTGTAATCCCTACACTTTGGGAAGCTGAGGTAGGTGGATCGCCTGAGGTCAAGAGTTCAAGACCAGCCTGGCCAACATGATGAAACCGTCTCTACTAAAAATACAAAAAATTAGCTGGGCGTGGTGGTGCGCGCCTATAATCCTAGCTACTTAGGAGGCCGAGGCAGGAGAATCGCTTGAACCCAGGAGGCAGAGGTTGCAGTGAGCTGAGATTGCACCACTGCACTCCAGCCTGGGCAACAAGAGCAAAACTCCATCTCAAAAAAAAAAAAAAAAAGGAAGAAAGTAATATAATTCAAGCAAAGAGAGAAACCAACATTTTTGTTTTTTAAAGAATGATGTCATTTGTTATTTGCAAGGTATGAAGTGGCCTCTTATGTCCCACAATTAGTTTCAAATACAACACAACACAGCATGAAATGTCTGGGCTGATTTGTGGGAAAATTCAAAATAGCAACTTATCTTAAGTCATTAGGAGGAATCAATGATCCTCAACAGATTAAAGAAACCTTGATAAGTATGATGTCCCCTAGAGCCCATCTCCTCCATCCTGTGTAGCTCACCTCTACCACTGAGGCCCAGCCCCTCTCTCTTATTAAAGGAGAATAACTGCAGATATGCAAAAAACCCCATTGTTTCTGTTCAAAGACCTTGAGAAAGGATGAGGAGAAAGTGAAGGACTTGAGGAACATAATCCAACTGACAGGAACTAGGCCCTTTTGTACAAAAAAGAATTAAAGACCCTGCTTTTCCCAGGCTCATGGAAAAAAAGGATTAAAAGCAGAATCTAATTGACTTTGCTTCAACTCTTTCTCTGTACAGACAATGTAGCTTTGAATTTGTAACTTAATCCCTCTGGAATTATGCATTTGTAAAATAATTTAAATTTCAGAAATTTAATAATAGAGAAATTGTGGAATCAAGAGAATTGCAATGCTCAGTTAAGCCAGTTAAATGTGGCATAGTCCCAGGTTGCATTTTACTATTAAATAACAGTTGCAACCAAGCAGTGTGCATTTATGTGGGGATATTTTACATAAATTATCTCATTTAATCCTCATGGTATGAATAAGCAGCATTACAAGATTAATATTATTAATATTTACATTAATCTCATTAGTATTATTATATCCATTTTAAAGATCAGAAAATGGAGGCTTAGAGACATTCAATGATGACTAAAGTTACTCAGTTAGTGGGTGACAGAGACAGAATTTCAAAGCAAATATGTATATATACCATTCACTAAGTCCTAGGGACTATTCTATATATATTATCTTGTTAACTTCCTAATACCTTATGAAGTAACTAATGTTATTAATCCCATTCGTAGATAGGAAAACAAAGCCACTAAGAGTTTAAATAACTTGTCATAGATACACAGTGAGTTAAGTGGCAGAGCTAGGATTTGAATCCAGACAATTCAGATCCAGAGTCCATGTTCTTTACCACCACACGTGCTGTGACTCAAACCCAGGCCCCTTGGATACTAAAGCTAAATCATTGTAATCTACTAAAACTATAAAAAATCATATTGAAAGGTGGGATTCATAATACGTCATTATTTGAAAAGCCATGCATCTAAAATTCTTGACTTTCTTTAAAAACAAAAGATACCATTTTCTCATGATATATAGTAGCGAATTCTAGAACTGGCTAGATTTGTGACTATGAATAAAGGAAACACTTAAAAATAGTAACAATGATATAAGACATGAAAAATAATTTAGCATAAAGGAAACATTACTTTGAAGCATTGTATTAGCAATACTGAATCATTGAGTTCTTTATATTACTGAATATTAATAGTATAATATTTTCTGTAAAATATCAGTAAATATCTGATCAGGATCCTCAAAAAGATGAAAGACAACATGGTTTCCTTTAAACAGAAGTCAGCAGCTGTAGAAGAAAATGATCTAGATAAGTAGAGAGATAGAAAAGAAAGTTTAAAATGTAAATGCAAAATTAGAATTGTCATTGGGCCAGTAAAAAGAAGCCATATAACTCCAGAACAAGAGAATTGTGTAGACAGAGAAGTAATGGTTGTGATATTAATGCAAGGATATATTCCTAACCTGGAGCTTTAATGCAAAAGTACTCATTAAATTCCAGGCAAAATTAACAGAAGTCATATCCAGGATGAAAGAAAAATATTGCAAACTTATAGGAAAGAAAATTAAGATACTCATAAAGGGGAAAATCAAACTGATATTTCATTTTTTCTTTGCAAAAACAAATGCCAGGAAAAAACTGAATATGATATATAGCTTTGTGAAAAAAATTATGAACCCCAAATTTTATTATGTGGGCAAGTCATTGGTAAGTAAGTGGGAAGAGAAAGACATTCAAGGATGTTCATAGCTTTAGAAAACAAAGCCGTTTTATTTTATGTCCAGGCATGGTGGCTCATGGCTATAATTCCAGCACTTTGGGAGGCTGAGGCAGGAGGATTATCTGGGCCCAGGAGTTTCAATACCGGCCTGGGCAACACAGCTATACCCGTCTCTTAAAAATATTTTTAAAATTAGCCCGGGAGTGGGTGGCTCATGCCTGTAATCCCAGCACTTTTGGAGGTCAAGGTGGGCGGATCATCTGAGGTCAGGAGTTTAAGACTGACCTGGCCAACATGGCAAAACCCCAACTCTATTAAAAATACAAAAGTTAGCTGGATGTGGTGGCAGGTGCCTGTAATCCCAGCTACTTGGGAGGCTGAGGCAGGAGAATCGTTTGAACTCACGAGGCAGAGGTTGCAGTGAGCCAAGATCACACCATTGCACTCCAGCCTGGGTGACAGAGCAAGATGCCATCTCAAAAGAAAAAAAAAAAAAGTAAACGCAGTTATTTATAAAAGAGAGTATTGTCTCAAATCATATATTTTGTTTGCTTTTGTAGACCCCATCTTGCTTTTTATCCAGGCTGCGCTCAAACTCTCGAACCTCCCAGCTCAGCCTCCCAAATAGCTAGGACAACAGGCACATACCACCATGCCCAGCTTCAAATCATAGATTTCATTTCATGGTTATTGGCTCTCTGACCTTGGAGACCACTTTGATTCCTCATTCCTCCTCTATCTCCTTCAATATATGTTCTTTGGTTCTTATTCCCTAAAAATCTTCTACATTACTTTTATCTTAGATGTGACCTCATCATCTCTCTTTTGGTTTTTACAACATCCTCCTTACTAGTCCCTCGGCCTTACCTCTACCCTTCAATCCATTTGAGATGTGGCGACCTGAACATTTTTCAAAACTATAAATTCAGTCAAATCATTTTGCACCTAAAAGTTGTACCAACCAGATAAGACCCTCTCTCTTTAGCCTGGAATACAAAGATATCTTTGATCTGTCTGTAACCTTCCTACCTCTGCAGCTGCAATGAACCAGTGCATATCATAAGCTGGTTAGAACCTGCTTCAAGATCAACCAGTGCCTAGTTTTTCTTTTCTTTTCTTTTCTTTTTTTTTTTTTTGAGGCGGAGTCTTGCTCTGTCGCCGGGGCTGGAGTGCAGTGGCCGGATCTCAGCTCACTGCAAGCTCCGCCTCCCGGGTTTACGCCATTCTCCTGCCTCAGCCTTCCGAGTAGCTGGGACTACAGGCGCCCGCCATCTCGCCCGGCTAGTTTTTTTGTATTTTAGTAGAGACGGGGTTTCACCGTGTTAGCCAGGATGGTCTCGATCTCCTGACCTCGTGATCCGCCCGTCTCAGCCTCCCAAAGTGCTGGGATTACAGGCTTGAGCCACCGCGCCCGGCCAGTGCCTAGTTTTGTAGTGTCCCCCCTCCCCTGACTCCCACCACATTTTCAGGGAGTTTGAGCAATTTATTTCATTTCTCTGTGACTTGGTTTCTTCACGTGTAATAGGAGTAGTACTTCCCATGTACATTTTTGTTGTTGTTGTTAGGATTAATTGAAATCATGTGAGTAAAGCAACAATGCCTGGCATGTTGTTGGCATTTGGGAAATGTTAGAATAATGTCCCCAACTGTTCATTTTCTCAACCATAAAAGAGATAATTATACTTCTTTTACAGATTCGTTGTGCCAGATAGATGCTCTGGCGCTTGGTAAATATTACCTTCCTTTCTTTCCCTTTCCTATCTTCCACTTCTGCATTTCTGCCCTCCTGCCTCTGAGTGAATCTCCAGCATCCTTCAAGACTCTAACTCATTCTTTAAAGGTTCTCTAACTTCTTCAGACAGATTTTGTTGCCTTCTCGTGGAACCCACGGAATACACTGCCCATTCCTCTGCACTGGCACACATCACACTCTTTGTAACACACAGGTTTCTCATTCCCTCAGTGGGAAATATGCTCCTATATGTTCAAAGAGTCTTCCAAGTACCTGACCTGGCCATTGTCCAGCCAGTTGCCTGAGCTGGCAGTCACTCAATCAAAGAAGAGCAAAGAAAACAAGCCCTGCTAGAGAGTGGAGGGTGGGTTTGGTGTGCAAAGAGAGTAGTAAAGTCAGGAAGACTAACAACAGAATGAAGTGAAAGGACAGTAGACTTGGAGTCAAGACAACTGAGTTGCAATCTTGGCTCTTCCACTAACAAGCTATGGGGCCACTGGCAAGTGACTTTTTTTTCTTTCACTATAATATACAGAAGTTACAAGTAAGGATGTCTATGATCTTTCCAAGGCTAACATAAGATGATTCCATAAATAGAATAATACTAAAAAGCAACTTAAAAAATCCTCCATATGAATGGTCAGATTCTGGCTACAGATTTTATTAATTATTTTTTAAAATAATACTGCATGAAAAGGACTTAATCTTATAGTATTACTCTCCAAAATCTTTTGAATAATCAAGAGTTTAAAACACTGGAGAACAGAGTTTTGAATAAAAATATCCAAAAGTACATTTGGAAACGTATTGTGAAATTCATAATGATAATGAAAAACAGATTTTAGGAGAACTATTTAAAGGCATTGCACAATTCTAGTGGGAGAGGTGTAACCAACTTCCTTGATTCCCAAGGGGGAAAATTCCTCATCCCAAACTAAGCAAAAGTTGAAAAAAATGAAATACATCTTTGGTTTGAACAAGTTTCACAAGTCTTCGTAAAGGGCTACAAATTGTTTTCCCTTTTTAATATGAGATGTTTCCTTCCTGGAAATGTACCAAATATTATTTCTTAATTGTTCTTTTTGTTGTTGTTAAAATAAGCACTTTCTCTTTTCAGAAATATCTTGGTGGTTATCAGCTACTATTACTGGAAGTGTGAATTCTTGAAGTTATCACGTTGTACTAACATTCGATTTTTCTTCAGCTGACCATGCAATTCTTTGACAGAAGTAAATAAAACACCAATCAGTTTGGAATTTGTAAAACACAAAAAAACTCAACTCTCTCTAATATATCTTACCCATTAAATATCAATTCCTTAGATGACTATTTTAGTATTAATAACATATATTAGACAGTGACTTACACTTTACAAAATTTCTCCTCATACATGTCTTAGGTTAACTTTTAAAAACCCTGATAAATATCAGGAGCCTTTACTTCCTTGCACAATTCATCTTTAAAAGTTAACAAATCACTTTAAAGAGTTTTATGGCAGTTGCATGAGCTGCATTTAGACTGTGCACTCCACAACTTCAAGTGTGCCTGTTTATGTGAATAATAATGGCATTCTTTGGAGTTGTACAACACCAAGGCTCTACTTTCTGCTACAAATAGGTAAGAAACCAAGCAAAAATCTGGGCCCGCATTCCCTTTTCGACTTAATGGATTTGATCTGAATAAGCAATCTGTTCCTACAAAGAGTTGTGCTAAGATTTTCAACGTAGGAATACACTGCTCTAGAAGAGAGCGTGTTTTCTCCATGTCAAACCAATGTTTTCAAAAATAAGACAAGGACCCAGGTGTGCCTATAGGGACTTTCTTTTTATGAGGCAGCCAAGATCCTTTCTATTTTCCTCAATGAATTAGATGAGGAGACTTTCAACTGCCCTGAATTCTATACAACCATACCTGCATAGAATGCATTAGCAGCCTGGCATTCTCCCTGTGTCTGGTTAGCTTATTTGGCTGGAGTACAGCCTATTTGGACAAAGTTGTGCATTTGAACTCTGGTGTGGTGCCATGGCAGGAAATGGCACCCTAACTACAGGATGCCATATTGCAAATGTAAGCACATGCTCAGACTTGCCAGGAGATTAGTGATGGATCAGGACAAGTCTATCAAAAAACAAAACCCTCAAAGGACTGTGTACAAAAGAGGTTGCATCAGCAAAGTAATTTTCATATGTTGGGGATCAAGATATGTGTATTCAGAAATACACACTCAAAAATACACACATATATTCACACATCAAAACCGGCTGTGTAGGGAACATTTAAATGAATCCCTTGTTGTTGAAAACTCTGTATTCTTTATTGTCTTAAAGTGTTTACCATCTGGATGAGAAAGGTGACATCATCCTGATTTTTATAATTAAAATTTCATTGGCAAGTACTTTTAGGAGAAGCCCTCTGGAGATTTTTTAGAATTATCTTTAACCTTATTTTATTTTCTAAAATAGCTAATAACTCAGAATCATGTAAGAAAGAGAAAAAAATTACTAAACAAGTATAGTTTAACTACTCTTTTAACGTTTGACATTTAGGTTGATTCTAATTTTTTACAAACTTAAACAGCTTTTCTAAACATTTTGTTCCCTTAAATATTTGATCCATTTTAAAATTTTCTTAGGCAAAAGAATATTAACTTTTAAACCCACGAGTCTCTTGTTAAACTATTTTATATTCCCATTATCAGGATTGAAAGTACATGACTTACTGTACTCTTCATTTTCACTGAGTATTAACAGTTTTAAAAATTACCAGTGGATAATTATTTAAATATGAAGGTCTGTGAACTTCAGTGCAACAGGGTTTCAACTTGAACCTAGAGTAGATCCATCCCTGGAATTCAGACTTGTGTAGGTCCAGCAGAAGTTGATTTGCGTGAATAATTTGAAGCCTTCTGGGAGAAAACTCCATCCGTGGCAGGGATAACATTTAAAAAGCTACAATTCAGAAGGGCATGATTGTTGATCACTGAGATCAGACATCCTCTGTAGCAGGAAAGCAAGGTTCTGCATACCAACTTATCTGCCAGATGTTACCTTTATAGATGCTGGATTGTGGGATAGGCCAGTGGGCCTGCAAAGGGGGTCAGATCAGCAAAGAGGCACTCAAGGGACTTGAGCAATAGCAATTTACCAACCAGCATGTAAGTATTTCGGGATTTTAACAACTTTTACAACTGTATTGTTGCATACTTGCTGAATGTTAGCCTGTCCTAAAGAAAAAGAGAATTGGCATATGTCAACCCTAATGACCCTCGATCTTAGCAGCTAGGAAGGAGAAAAGATTCTGAATGTAGTTTGGTGTTAATTGTCAAACGTATTTCCCTTTGGGTCCTATAAAGAGTGGTAACTTATGAGTAATATTCAGGCCATAGTTGGCTTTGATTTTTTTCTTTCTTTACTCTCTACTTCACATTCAATAAGAAATTAAGGTCTGTAGGGGTTTGGAAATATGGATTATGTCAGTTGTTATCCATTTCCATTATTGGTACACTAATTTAAAAGCCTTTTTGTTTTAGGCCTTGATTGTCTCTAACCTCCATACATACGTTGCCTTTTCTACTTTGCTTCGCACTCAGTGATTTTCAGCCACAGGTGCCAAATTAGTATTCCTATAACACTGCTTTTATCTTGCCACTTTCCTGCCCTAAGATCTTCAATAGCTCGCTATTGCCAGTTAACCAAAGGCCATGTCTTCAGCCTGAAATTCAAGTCCCAGTGCAATTTAGAATATAGTCCTTACTATTACTTGTCTTGCCTTGAATCCCACTTTATCCATAGATTTTTCCTACCTTCCCATCCATGCAAGCTACCTCCAGTCCCCATCACAGGCTTATACTTTTCATTCTCTGCAAGTCTTCATTTCTAACTGTCCAAATCCTATCATTCAAACCAAGTTCAAATCCTGTCACCCCCACAACTAATGGGAAACATTTTTGAATGCCTATAGCATTTTGTATATGATTTATGTCACATTATTTTTATTTTCATTCAATCATAAAATTCTAAAAAACATTCAGTTTACCCACAGGAAGACAGAAAAAAATATAAATGGAGAAACAAAAATCAGAGATAATAAACAGAAAACAAAAAATAAACTGGCAGACTTAAGCCCTAACATATCAATAATTACATCAAATATAAGGAGTCTAACTATACCAATTAAGTGCTAGGGATTGGTAATAGGGTTAAAAACATGATCCAGCTATATGCTGTCTACAAGAAACTCACTTAAACATAATATAGGCAAGTTCAAAGTAAAATTATAGAAAAAGATACATTGTGCAAACATTAATGAAAGAAAAGAAGGAATGTATGTTATATCAGATGTAGCAAGTTGAAGGGGAAATTTATAGTGCTAAATGCATAAATTAGAAAAGAAGAAGTCTCAAATTGATAATCTAAGTTCCCACCTAAAGAACCTTGAAAAAGAAGAGCAAAATAAACCCAAATTAAACAGAGGGAAGGAAATAATAAATATAAGAGCAGAAATCAATAAAATTAAAAACAGAAAAAAGAGAGAATTAATAGAATAATGATTTTGAAAAGATAAAAAAATTGATCTAGGAAAACTGATACAGAGAAAAAGAGAGAAGGCACAAATTGCCAATATCAGGTAAGCAGACTCCATGGACATGGAAAAGATACTCTATACTATGCACAGCTCTACTTACATATCTGACAACCCAAATGAAACAGACCAATTCATCAAAAATTATAAACTATGATAATTCATACAGTATTAAAAATGATTTGAATAGCCCTATGGTTAAGAAAGTTGAAGTCATAATTTTAAAATATCCAAAAAATATCCAGGTCTAGATGATTTCAGTGGAAAACTCTACCAAACATTTGCCAAATATCTACCAAAAAAAATCAGCACCACTTCTACATAATTTCTTCCAAAAAACAGAAGAGGGAACATGTCCAAATTCATTTTATCAAGCTAGTGTTACCCTGATACTTAAGTGAGATGCAGAGTATAAATGAACAAAAAACTGCAGAACAATATCTTATAAATATAGACACAAAAAATCTTAACAAAATATTAGCAAATAGAATTCAGCAATATGTAAAAAGAATTATACATCATGATTAAGTCAGGTTTACTGTAGGGAGGCAAGACTGGTTCAATATTTGGAAATCAATCAATGTAATCATATTAACAATATTAACAGGCTAAAGAAGAAAATGCACAAGGTCATGACAATCGATGAAGAAAAATTTCTGCAAACAAAATTGTCACCAATTTATGATAAAAACTCTCAGAAAAGTAGTAATAGAAGAGAATTTACTCAATTCAATGAAGAGAAACCTCAAAATCATACAATTGTTATTATTATTATTATTATTATTATTATTATTATTATTATTATTTAGGCAGGTCTCACTCTGTCACCCAGGCTGGAGTGCAGTGGCACAGTCATGGCTCACTGCAACCTTGACCTCCCAGGCCCAAGTGATCCTCTCACCTTCGTTGCCATAGCTAGGACTACCATTATGCACCACCATGCTTGACTAACTTTTGTACTTTTTGTAGAGATGGGGTTTTACCATGTTGCTTAGCCTGGTCTCAAACTCCTGGACCCAGGCAATCTGCCTGCCTCGGCTTCCCAAAGTGCTGGGACTTCAGGTGTGAGCCACAAATAATATTATTCTTAATAATGAAAGTCTGAATGTTTTTCCCTTATGGTTGGAAATAAAGCAACTCTCTGTTAAAACAGTAGTGGAAGTTCAACCAGAATAGTAAGGGAAGAAAATGAAATAAAAGGTATTCAGATTAGGAAGGAAGAAATAAAACTAAACCTATTTATAAGTGATGTGATTCTCCCTATAAGAAATTACAAGGACTCTACCAAAAGCAAAAAACCAAAACCCTCCTAGAACAGGTAAGTTAAGCAAGGTTACAGGATACAAGAGAAAGAAACACAAATCAATTGTTTCTATGTACTAGCAGTGAACATGTGGGCACTGAAATTAAAAATATGTTTACAATTATTTAAAATTGCTCAAAAATAATAAAGCATTTAGGTAGAAATGTAACAATGTACAAAACTTATATACTATACAATGCTGAAAGGAAATCAAATATCTAAATTAATATATCATGTTTGTGAATTAGAAAGTTCAACATAGTAAAATGTTAATTCTTCCATAATTAATATACAGATATAATAAAACTCCTAGGAAAATCCCAAGAAGATTTTTTAAAATGTAGACAATATTACTCTAAAATTTGTATAGGGAAGGCAAGAATTAAAATCGCTAAGCAATTATCATAAAGAAGGACTACAGTAAAGGAATTAGTTCTACTCGCTTTCAAGACTTATTATATAGCTATAATAATCAAGACTATGTGGTATTGACAGATCAACAGAAGAGAAGAGCAATCCAGAAATACAGCTAAACTAATGTACCTGGCTGATTTTTTTTTTACTTTTTAAAAAATTATACTTTAAGTTCTGGGATACATGTGCAGAATGTGCAGGTTTGTTACATAGGTATACATGTGCCATGATGGTTTGCTGCACCCATCAACCTGTCATCTACACCTGGCTGATTTTTAACCAAAGTGCAAAAACAATTTAATAGAGGAAAAATAGTCTTTTCAAGAAATGGTTCTGAAACAATCAGACATCCATAAGTACAATAATTAACCTTAACCTAAGTCTCAAACCTTATACAAAAATTATGTCAAAATATCATGGATTTAAGTATAAAATATAAAACTATAAAACTTTTAGAAACAAACATAGGAGAAAATCTTCAGGAACCAATAATAGCCAAAGAGTTCTTAGACTTCACACCAAAAGCACAATTCATAGAAATAAAATTGATAAATGTACTTCAAACTTAAAAATGTTTGCTCTGTAAAAGCCTCTCATAGAAGAACTAAAAGTCAACCCACAGAATGGAAGAAAATATTTTCAACCTACATATCTGACATAGGACTAGTATGTAGACTATGTAAAGAACTCTCATAACTTAAAAGTAGAAAAACAAAAACAACAATTAGACAATGAACAAAAGACATGAGGAGACAGTTCACTGAAGAAAAGATATAGATGGCAAATAAACATATAAAAAGATGTTTAACATCATTAGTCACTGGAGACATGCAATTTAAAACCAAACACCTATCAGAATAGCTAAAATAAAAAATAGTGACAACACCAAGTGCTGTCAAGGAGGCAGAGAAACTGGATCACTCATACGTTTCTGATGGAAATTGTAAAGTAGTTCAGCCACTCTGGAACACATTTTAGCAGGTTCTTAAACAAAAATATGCAACTACTCTGCAATCCCACAATTACATTCCTGGGCATTTAGCCCAGTGAATTAAAGACTTATGTTCACATTAAAACCTATACATGAATGTTTATAGCAGCTTTATTCATAAAAGCCAAAACCTGGAAACAATCCAGATGTCCTTCAACAGGCAAATGGTTAAACTGTGGTACATTTATACTATGAAATACTACTCAGCAATAAAAAGAAATGAATTATTGGTACACACAACCATCTGGAAAAAATCTCTAGAGAATTATGCCATGTGAAAAAAGCCAGGCTCAAAATGTCACATTCTGCATGGCTCCATTTATATAACATTCATGAAATGACACAATTATAGAAATAGAGAATATATTAGTGGTTGCAATAGGTTAAAAGTGGAGGCGGTGGCTATGGGTTGGCCGGAAGTGACTGTGGCTCTAAAAGAGCAACAAAAGGATTCTTGTGGTGGCAGAAATGTTCTGTATTGTAACCATATCAATGTCAAAATCCTGTTTGAGATACTGTACTATAGTATCTCAAGATGTTACCATTGGGGAAAAGGATATAGAGGATATCCTTTAAAGCAGGAAAGGATATACAGGATCTCTGTATATTACTTCTTAAAATTGCATGTGACTCTATAATTATTTCAAAAGAAAAAACGTAATGAAAAAATCATTTTTTAAAAGCAGAAGACAGGGAAGGAAAATTTCAAGTTACATCCAGAAATATTCAAAGTAGAGAAACTGCATTTTTAAAGGATTTTATTTTTTCTTTAATGATTGATTCCTAAAATTAATAAGGTGAATAGTATGAATATTTAATATTTTGATAAAATGTAAAATTGTGCTCCATAAAGGATTCACTAATTTATACTTCCATCATCATTGTATGAAACTTCCTATTTACCTACAGCCTTAACTAAAGGAAAGTATCAATTAATGTTTGCCAATATTATGGCTCAGAAATATTTTCATTTTAATTTGTATTTGTCCATTATTAGTGAGATTGTTCATATTTACTTATGTTTATTGCCCATTTGTAATTTTCTTATGTGAATTTCACAAAAAAAATTTTTTTCAATAGCTTTAGGGGTACAAGTGGGTTTTTGTTCCATGGATGAATTATATTAACTCTAGGGTTTTAGTGTACGCATCACTAAAATAGTGTATATCATATACGATTATAAAAAATTACTAGGCATTTTTTTATCCCTCACTCCCCTCCCACTCTCCCCACCTGACTCTCCAATGTCCATTATACCACACTGTATGCTTTTGCATACCCACAGCTTAGCTCCCACTTATAAGTGAGAACATGTGGTATTTGGTTTTCCATTCCTGAGTTACTTCACCTAGGATAATGGTCTCCAGTTCCTTCAAAGTTGCTGCAAAAGACATTATTTCATTCATTTTATGGCTGAATAGTATTCTATGGTATGTGTGTGTGTATACATTTTCCATGGTGTGTGTATGTGTATGTGTGTGTATATATATACATATATATATTTTTTTCTTTAGCCACTCATCAATTGATGGGCACTTAGGTTGATTCCGTATCTTTGCAATTGTGAATTATGCTGTGATAAACATTCACATTTATCTTCTTTATGTAATGGCTTCCTTTCCTTTGTATAGATACCCAGTAGTGGCACTGAATGGTAGATCCACTTTTAGCTTTTTGAGAAATCTCCATACTGTTTTCCATAGAGGTTTTACTACTTTAGATTTCCACTGGCAGTATATAAGTGTTCCTTTTCACCATATCCATGACAACATCTTTTGTGTTTTGACTTTTTAATAATGGCCATTCTGGCTGGAGTAAACTGGTATCTCATTGTGGTTTTAATCTGTATTTCCCTCATAATTAGTGATTTTGAGCATTTTTCATATGTTTGTTGGCCATTTGTATATCTTCCTTGAGAAATGTCTAAGTTGATTGTCTACTTTTTAATGAGATTGTTTGTTTGTTTGTTTTCCTTGCTGATTTGTTTGAATTCCTTGTGCATTCTAGATATTAGTCCATTGTCAGGTCCATAGTTTGCAAATATTTTCTCCCATTCTGTAGGTTGTTTACTGTGATTATTATAATAATTATGGCTATGCAGAAGCTTAAAAATCAACTTATTAAATTAAATGTATTAATTTTAAATTAAACTTTAAATTACATTTATTAATTTTAAAATTAATTTTAACTTTTAATTTATTAATTTTCATTTTGTTGCATCTGCTTTTGGAGTCTTACTCATAAATTCTTTGCCTAGGTCAATGTCCAGGAGAGTTTTTCCTAGGTTTAACTGTAGAATTTTCAGGGTTTTCGATCTTATATTTAAGTCTTTAATCCATTTTGAGTTAATATTTTTACATGGTGAGAGACAGGGATCCAATTTCATTCTTCTACATGTGGCTAGCCAATTTTCCCAGCACCAGTTATTGAATAGGGTGTCCTTTCCCCAGTGTGTATATTTTTGTCTGCTTTGTTGAACATCAGTTGGTTGTATTTAGCTTTATTCCTGGGTTCTCTATTCTGTTACATTGGTCTATATATATACTTTTATACCAGTACCATGCTGTTTTGGTTACTATAGCTTTGTAGTATAATTTGAAGTTGAGTAATGTGATGCCTCTATATTTGTTCTTTTTGCTTTGGCTCTTTGGGCTCTTATTTGTTTCTGTATGAATTTTAAGATTTTTTTTTTTTTATTCTGTGAAAAATGACATTGTTATTTTGATAGGAATTGCATTGAATCTGTACATTACATTGAGCAGTATGGTCATTTTCCTTATGTTGATTCTTCCAATTAATAAGCATGGGATGTTTTTCCATTTGTTTGTGTCATCTATGGTTTCTTTTATCAGTGTTTTGTAGTTATCCTTGTAGAGATGGTTCACCTACTTGGTTAAGTATATTCCTAGGTTTGTTTTTTTGTTACTATTGCAAAAGAGATTGAGTTATTGATTTGATTTTCAGCTTGATTCTTGTTGGTGGTGTACAGCAGTGCTACTGATTTGTGTATATTGATTTTGTAATCTGAGACTTTACTAAATTCATTGATCAAATCTAGGATTCTTTTGGAGGAGTCTTTAGTGTTTTTAGGTATAAAATCATATCATTAGCAGAGTTAGTTTGACTTCCACTTTTTCAGTTTAGATGCTCTTTATTTATTTATTTATTTATTTATTTATTTGTTTATTTTATTATTCTTATTCTTATTTTTTTGAGATGGAGTCTCTACCTGTCACCCAGGCCGGAGTGCAGTGGCGCGATCTCAGCTCACTACAAGCTCCTCCTCCCGGGTTCACGCCATTCTCCTGCCTCAGCCTCCCGAGTAGCTGGGACTACAGGCGCCAACCACCACACCCGGCTAATTTTTTGTGTTTTTTTTTAGTAGAGACAGGGTTTCGCCATGTTAGCCAGGATGGTCTCGATCTCCTGACCTCATGATCTGCCCGCCTCAGCCTCCCAAAGTGCTAGGATTACAGGCGTGAGCCACTGCTCCCAGACGACATTTATTATATTTCTCTTGTTTGAGTCACCTTTGAAATTGTTCTTTTATTTACCATAAGAGTAGCTTCAAAGGTGACTCAAACAAGAGGAGTATGTTTTGAGTTTTGAAATAGCCATCCCGGCACAGAAAGGTAATTTTAGTGGCCTGAAAAAATGTCTTCATTTTGAATGATTCACAGCATAGTTTTAGGACATATTAAGTTCAAATGTTGCCAGTGTATTTATTAGGTGTGATGGAGGAATATGAAAGTGAATCATACATATGATTTGTCTTAAGGATCTTAATAATTGTAAATGAAAGACAAGATTAAGCCCAAAAGAAAGTGAAAATGTTTCAGAGTAGTCAGGAAGTTAAAATTGAGGATTAAAAGGCTTTGAGAAAGGGAGGTAGAACCAAAAGCATGTAATCAAGGAAGGTTTCATGGAAGATGTTCTTTGTTAAACTTTGATGGATAGATAGGATTTAAAACTATGGAAATGAAGAAGAGAGGCCTGCATTCTTACAACAACAACAAGAACTTTTGTTAAGTACTTCTTATTTCCTGGATTTGAGGCACTTTATGAATTAAGCACTTTATAATTTTAGTTAATCTAATTTTTCAACAAACACTATGTAGATAGATACTGTTACTATCTACACTATATTGATAGGGAAACTGAGGTCCGCAGAAATTTTGCAACTGGTAAAATGTCCGAGGGTTATTAAATGGCAGCACTAAGATCTGAACCAAGGTCAGATGTAATAGCATGAACAAAACTTGAGGCCTTAAAACACAGAATGATTATTGGGAATGGTGAGCTATTGGGTTTAGGCAGAGTAATTGACAAATAAAAGCAAGTAGTGGTTGATGAGATTGGAAAGATCTCTCAGGATCAGTTATGGAGGTCATCAGATACTAGCTTAGGAAACCTGTAGAGAGTTTTTGACTAGCTAGTGACATAGTGGTTTTGGACAGGTTGAAAATAAGGCTAAAGAGAGGTTACTGGATTTTGTGACTAGGTAGTCATTCGTATAGCCATCACATTTATTCAGTAATTTCTGTGTGCCAGGATTGTGAGGCAAATGTTGCCAATGTTGAGAATAATTAGGATAGAGAAATGGCCATTGGATGTGGAAAAAAGGAGAAGGAACTGATTCTCCTCTGTTATGTACATTCTCTCCTACATTTAGCTTATTGACTTTTTAAAGGATCCGTTGGATCTTCTCTTACTAGTGAAGATGATAACAATAATAAAAATAATATCATTTATTGAACTTATATTTGTTAGACTATGTTGATTGCCTTATGTATATTGTCTTCTTTAACCTTCAAAATAACTTTATGAGGTAAAACAATATTAACTGTATTTTATAGATGAGGAAACTTAAGGTTGGAAGCTCAAGCAACTTTCTCATGGTTACTAATTGGTGAATCCAAGATTTAGTCAGTATTTGACTCCAAAGTCATCAGAATATAAAAGCTATGTTATAGCACTGCATTTTTTAAAAAACAGGTTCTGCTCTATGAGCTCTGAAGTGTCTTCACTCTTATTCTCAAATCTTGGAAACTACTGCTTAGCCATGTATTTTGTGTCTGATTCAGTCTGATTATTTCATAATTTTAGTTTATACAGTTTTTTCTTTTTTTAATACTATAACAAGTCAATCTTTTTTAGAGTGATAGTAGCAAAAATATATTCAGCAATTACTCTATGACAGTGCACTACCTGCTTCATACATAATAATCACGTTTAATCTTTGCACAACAATCCCACTAGGGTTATCATCATTTTACATTTGAGAAAACTGAGACAGAAAGCATATATACAGATACCAAGGTCAAAACCAGGATTTGAAATTGGCCGTCTGCCTCCATAGCCTGTGCTTCTAAGCACAGACATATGAGTCCTTTTGACAAATAAAGGGTGAGTTTTGACGGTTTTTAGTTTTTTCTTTTAGGTGTTTTTTGCTGTTAACAATCATATTTATTTATGATCTGTGAACCTGTCTATGTTAGATTTTAAAAAGACAAAACCTGTCTTTAGCTTTCATAACTATCACTTTAAGTACAATTTTAGTGTTGCCAAAATTGCATTTTTCACTGCACACTAATTATTTCTTTAGTTTCATTTAAAAATGTTAAAATAATTTTAATTTAATATATAATAGTTGTACATAGTTAGGGATATATTTGATATTTTGATCCAAGCATACAACTGCAGTGATCACATCAGGATAATTGGAATATCTGTCACCTCAAACATTTATCTTTTCTTTTGTTGGGAACATCCCAATTCCTCTCTTCTAGCTATATGGAAATATGCAGTAAGTTATTGTTGACTATAATCTCCCTACTATAACAGTGAATACTAGAACTGATTCCTTCTAATTTCATTTTTGTACCTATTAACCAATTTCTGTTTATCCCCCTGCCTTTTACCCTTCCTAGCTTCTCATAACCACCATTCTACTCTCTACCCCCATAAGATCCACATTTTTAGCTCCCAGATATGAATGTGAAATCATCAGGGATATGCCAATCAAAACCACAATGAGATATCATCTCACCTCAGTTAAAATGGCTTTTATCAAAAAGACAAAAAAATAATGGATGCTGGCCAGGATGCAGAGAAAGGGGAATGTTGGTATACTATAAGTAGAAACACAAAGTAGTACTGCCACTGTGGAAAATAGTGTGTGGAAGTTCCTCAAAAACTAAAAATAGAACTACCATATGACCCAATTCCACTGCTGAGTATCTATCCAAAAGAATGGAAATCAGTATATTGAAGAGATATATGCATTCCCATGTTTATTGCAGCATTTCACAACAGCCAGGATATGGAATCAACCTAAGTGTCCAACCACAGATGAATGGATAAAGAAAATGTGGTATACATACACAATGAAATATTATGTAGCCATAAAAAGAGCAAAATCCTGTTATTTGCAGCAACATGGATGAAACTGGAGGTCATTATGTTAAGTGAAATAAGCCAAGATTGCATTTTAATGATAGCTAAGTTTATCAAAAAATTTCACTTAAGGGATCATTATTTCATTGGATTTTGTAAACAATGAAAACTTTTAAATATTAAATAAAATGCAAATTTTATTTATATATTCCTATCATTTACTTAGCACTGGAATAGTGCTTGGAGAGAATAAGTTGATACATTAAAAAATACTGTCTTTACACATGGTATTTTGGAGACTTTTTGGTGGCTTTTTGGTCCTCCCAAGTTATTCCTTGGCTGAAGGTATGTTTGATAGTCATTTGGAAGGTTTCTTAAGGCTACAAAAATCTGTCTTTCTGTTTCAAAGAGTAAAATAGCTTGCCATGGGAAAATGACTCTCTTTCTAGGTCCGCTCATTCTACAGGTGTCAGAGAGAAAAAATAAAGTCTATGTCTACATTTATCATTGCACTGGTTTTCAATTAGTCTGCTTTGCCATCTTTTAGTAACTTCTATTCAAAGAGTTTTTTTGTCTTACAATCCTAGGTATGTTCTTTATGGATTAGCAGGGTATCTTTGTCTATAAGCATAGAAACAAGGAAGCTTTATTTATCCTAACTTGTTGTTACCATTCCTTTTCCATTTTCATATTAACTATTTGAAACTATTATTCTACGTAGAGAGTGTGTGATGACACAGTTTTGGCCAGACAATGAGGAAACAAGGTATTTCTATTGCAGAATGTAAATAGATATAACCCTTCTGGAAGGAAATTCAGCAATTTTTACCCAAAGCCTCAAAAACATTTATATTCTTTGATCCAGTAAGTTTACTTATTGGGATTTATTCTAAGACAATAGATGATATGTGTAAGGCTATGTGCACAAATATGTTTATTACATTGTTATTTATAATATTGAAAAATAGAAAAAATAGAAAAGTCTAAGAATAGGAGATTGGTTCAATGAAGTATGGTACCTCTATATTATAGAATACCAGTTAGCCATTAAACATTATGTTACAGAAAAATACTTACTGACATAAGGAAATGTTAATATAATACTTGGTAAAGATGAATAGTTTACTATCATTTTATGTGTATGTTATTTAAAATACTAAAACTAAAATATCAACAATGGTTATCTGTGTATAATGAAATTTTATGAGTGATTCTCCCCACCTTTTCGATCTTTATGTTTTCTTCTGTCTGTATAGATATGAAGCACTTTTATAATAGGTATAAAAAGTTAGCCAAATACAAAGTCAATATTATCCAGAAAATTATTATATCTCTTATTTTCCTCTATTGTGTGATCCACTATACAGTTTTACTGATGATGATGAAATTAGAAATAAAAGAAATCTATTAATAACTGCAGTAAAAAAAAGGTGTATTATTAAGGTTTGCTGCAGTCATTTGTATATTGAAAGGATACCGTATCTTTACCTGTTTAGAAAAGCAAAGGTGTTTTATTTGAGGCACAAACACTTCATCTGAACTGACCCTATGTGTTGTGACACCCTACAACATCTACCCCAACAAGCAGTGTTGATTATTTGCCATAATAATTAGGATTTCAGTAGAAATGGCCAGCCTCCATCTATAAGGTGTTCTTTCCTAATAGCTTTGCTGTACACTATACATACGTGGTGACCTATGCCCTCAAGTTCAACCATATTCCTTGTAAATGTGAAAATATGGTAGTTTCATCACTTCTCAAAAAAAGAGAAATAGGTACTCTGCAGTACTCTCAGTGCTTTCCATTGTCCTGCTATTAGTGAAAATCANTGAAAATGCAGAAATCACTGGTCTTCTGTGTCGCTCGCGCTGGGAGTTGGAGACTGGAGCTGTTCCTATTCGGCCATCTTGCTCCGCCCAGTAGATGCTCTTTAGTTCTTCTTTCTGATGGCTCTGGCAAGGACTTCCAGTACTATGCTGAATAAAGTGTTGAAAGTGGGCATCTTTGTCCGCTCCAGTTCTTAATGGGAAGGTTTTAAACTTTTTCCCACCTAGTATGACATTGGCTGTAAGTTTGTCATACCTGGCTTTTATATTTTGAGTTATGTTCCTTCTATGCCTAGTTTGCTGAAGGTTATTATTATAAAGAGATGCTAGATTTTATCAAATGCTTTTCTCCATCTATTGAGATGATCACATGGTTTTGTTTTAATTTTGTATATGTACTGAATCACATTTATTGAATTATGTATGTTGAACCATCCCTACATCCCTGGGATGAAACCCACTTGATTAAAGTGAATTGTCTTTTTGATGTACAGTTGGATTTGATTTACTGGTATTTTGGTAAGGATTTTTGCATCTATGTTCATCAGAGATACTGGTCTGTAAGAAACTACATTTTGGAAATTGGTATATCCTGGTCACTACAGAGACCTGCTTGGTTGGACTTTAGGGATATGTCTTCATGACTACCCATTGCTTTATGGCCACTTTGATAGATGGAATAGAATATGATGAAAAGAATACATAAGTATTATAATAACTGGAAAGAGCAATTCCTCCTGCATAAATTCGTAAATTGGTATTCTTATTCATACATCAGGTTTTTTGTTTTTGTTTCTATTTTGTTTTGTTTTGAGACAGGGTCTTGCTCTGTTGCTCAGGTTGGAGTGCAGTGATATGATCTTGGCTTGCTATAACCTTCACCTCCTGGGTTCAAGTGATTCTCCTGCCTCAGCCACCCATGTAGCTGGGCCCACAGAGGCACACCACCATGACCAGCTAATTTTTGTACTTTTTGTAGAGATGGGGTCTCACCATGTTGTCCAGGCTGGTCTCAAACTCCTAGGCTCAAGCAATTCTCAGACCTCAGCCTCCCAAACAGCTGAGATTACAGGCGTGAGCCACCATGCCCAGCCCTTATTAATATATCAGTATCAATAAAATTTTACAGCTTTTTACAGCTTCTCATGAAGGTCACACAATTTTCTTTCAAATTATTCTTAGAAAATATATTTTTTCTTGTTCGTATAAAGGAAATTTTTATCACATTTTAAACAGTGTAATGTTTCTCCATAACAAATTTTATTGATTTTAAACTATGTTGCCACCTTGCAAATCTATTCTATTAATGTTAGCATTTTTCAGTTGATTCCTTTGGATTTTCCAAGTGAACAAGGATATGGCATACAAATGATAAAGCAACTTTCTTTGTTTTGAATATTAAACTATAGAATAGAGTAACCTTGCTTTATTAGTATTTATGATTTTGTCTTAAATATTTCATATATAATGTGATTTGATTTTTTTATAACTTGTTCTATAGTTAATGATTTACTTTCATTTAACTGCTTCCATATTTTGACAATATTTGTAAACTTCAGGTTTTATTGGAAAACATTATGCCACTGATATGGTTTGGCTGTGTTCCCATCCAAATCTCATCTTGAATTGTAGTTCCCATAATCCCTACATGTCATGGGAGTGGCCGGGTGGAAGGTAATTTAATCCTGGGGACAGTTACCCTCATGCTGTTCTCATGACAGTGAGTGAGTTCGCATGAGATCTGACGGTTTTATAAGAGGAATTCCCTGCTTTTGCTCAGCACTTGTCCTTGCTGCCACTACATGAAGAAGGATGTGTTTGTTTCCCCTTCTGCCATGATTGTAAGTTTCATGAGGCCTCCCCACCCCTGCAGAACAGTGAGTCAATTAAACCTCTTTCCTTTGTAAATTACCCAGTCTCAGGTATATCATGATTAGCAGTGTCAGAACAGACTAATAAAGCCACCTATGGCAGTAACGGTTTGATTTATGGATTTGTTAAATAACTTGTTTAAATAGTAAAAATCCACAGTACCCTGAATGCTGTGTCTTGCATTGTTCATGAATTAAAACACTACCCCAAACCATCAATATATGCAAATAGCTTTAGACACACACATGTGCACTACTGTGGTTTTAGAAATAAATTTGGAAACAATCTTAGTAACCAGATAACATAAAAGAGATAAATGTGTGATTAGCCACTTCCTATTGTTGAACTCAGCCTTCCAGATGGCTTACTTTGATACTAAGCCAGTGCTTCCCAGGGTCAGTAGACTTGTTCACCTTCACTTCTCCAAAAAAGGAATGGAAAATTCCCAGGAAGTTGGGAGCCAAGCAGAGTTCCCATATGCTGTGTTCTAGTATCTAAACATGCAGCTCACTTTATTTATTTACTCCTTCATTCATTCACCAAAAATTTATTCATGCTTACTCCAAGTTCATATGTTGTTTAGCAGAGGCTATAAAAAATAAAGGAGGTGTAATCTTGCCCCAAAGGAATTCATAGAATATTAGAGAAAAGAAAACCTACCAAATATTATAATACTATATGGTAAGTGGGAACAGAGAGAAAATATTTATGACCCCCAAATTTCAGGTCTAGCTGTGTCAGGGCCATAAATCTAAGGGAGAAGGGATGAGAGGAAAGGTGTCAAAGAAGTGAGTTTGTTGGAAATCGTGAAGGACTAGTAAGAAATGGACACACAAGGCATGGGGTATTCTAGGCAAAGGGAACAAAACTGCACAAGCATGGATCTATGAAAGGGCTTGAAGTGACCGAAGAGCCAATAGCAGCTTGGGGTATCTGGAGCATAAGATGCTGCAATGATCATATCCAAGAGATCTTTCAACCCTAGTAGAATCACAGAATTTGATATTTCTTCTAAAAGTTTTTAAAAAGAACTGTAATTCCAGTAGTGTTTTTCGAATCATATTTTAATGCACTAATCCAATCTGTTAATATAGAACAGGATTGGGGGTTTTTTTTGTTTGTTTTTTGTTTTATTTTGTTTTGTTTTGTTTTGTTTTTGAGATGGAGTCTCACTCTGTCGCCCAGGCTGGAATGCAGTGGCGTGATCTTGGCTCACTGCAAGCTCCGCCTCACAGGTTCACACCATTCCCTCGTCTCAGCCTCCCAAGTAGCCGAGACTACAGGCGACTGCCACCATGCCTGGCTAATTTTGTTTTTGCATTTTTAGTAGATATGGGGTTTCACTGTGTTAGCCAGGATGGTCTCGATCTCCTGACCTCGTGATCCACCCGCCTAGGCCTCCCAAAGTGCTGGGATTACAGGTGTAAGCCACTGCGCCTGGCCAGAACAGGGTTTCTTAACCTCAGTATTATTGATGTTTGTAGCTTATTGGGGCTGTGTGGGGCATTGTAGGATGTCTAGCAGCATCCCTGGCTGCTATCCGCTGGATAATAGTAGCTCTTTTCAGCTATGACATCAAAAATTTCCTCCAGACATTGCCAAATGTCCCCTGGGGAGGGGGCAAAATTGCTTCCTGTAGAGCAACAGTCCCCAACCTTTTTGGTACCAGGGACTGGTTTCATGGAAGATAATTTTTCCACTGACTAGGGTACGGGATGGTTTCAGAATGAAACTGTTCCACTTCAGATCATTTGACATTAGATTCTCATAAGAAGCATGCAAACTAGATGTCTCACATGTGCAGTTTACAATAGGGTTCACTCTCCTATGAGAATCTGATGCCACCGCAGATCTGAGAGGAGGCAGAGCTCAGGTGGTAAGGTTTACTCACCTGCCGCTCACCTCCTGCTATGCAGCCCTGTTCCTAACAGGTCACAGATCAGTACCAGTCCATGGCCCAGAGGTTGGGAACTCCTGCTGTAGAGAACTACCACTGATGGAGCACAGTAATTTATGTCAATCAGCACTTACTCCATGCCTGGCACTTTAGCAAGCTTTTATTCACATCTTATTTAATGTTCCTCACGAGCCTACTATTATTAATGTTCCTCATGAGCCTACTATTAATAATAGACTTTATAGACTAGGAAATATAGACTAGGAAACTCAGGTCATAGAGATCAAAAACTTCCCAGAAAAACACAGTAGGTGACAGAATCAGGATTCATGCCATTAACTGGTATCAATAACTATATTGATATGAGCACACAGTTGCATAATGACTGAATCATTCACAAACCACATGAAAGGGAATTGAACATCCTTGAATTTTAGTATCCTCAAACCAATCTATTGTGGATACCTGGGGTTACTCTCTCTCTCTCTCTCTCTCTCTCTCTCTCTCTCTCTCTCTCTGTGTGTGTGTGTGTGTGTGTGTGTGTCTGTGTGTGTCTGTGTGTGTATTTTGGCATCACCAGCACTTAGCACACTATAAGGCACACCATGTTTTCAATGAGTTCGGATGATGGGCAATTTGAACAAGCATAGCCTGATTTCCTCTAGCTTGGGCTATCATTTTCAAATTGCTAACACTGCCTATCATCCAAACTTGGCTAATCATGTACATTTAGTGAACAACAACCCCATGCAGGCCCTGTGGAACCAAACACTGGGAATACTAAATTACAATTTAGAAGCAACTGTTTATTTAAAATATAACCTGGAAATAGCAGCAAAATATTTCCGGATCATTTCTTTGATGGATAATGACTGAGCAATGAGTGCTATGGATGAATTGCAAGTAACAGCATGAACTCTGGGGTCAGAGATCTGGGTCTGCAGGCTAACTCCTCCACTTTTTTAAACTTTTACTTTAGATTCAGGGGTACACGTTCAAGTTTGTTATACAGGTAAATTCATGTCATGGGGGTTTATTATACAAATTATTTCATCACCCAGGTACTGAGCCTGGTACCCAATAGTTATTTTTTCTGATCCTCTCCTTCCCCCTACCCTCCACCCTCAAGTAGGCCCCAGTGTCTATTGTTTCCTTCTTTGTCTTCATGACTTCTCATCATTTAGCTCCCACTTATAAGTGAGAACGTGTGGTGTTTGCTTTTCTGTTCCTGCATTAGTTTGCTCAGGGTAATGGCTTCCAACTCCATCTATGTTCCTGCAAAGGACATGATCTCATTCCTTTTATGGCTGCATAGTATTCCATGGTGTACATGCACCACATTTTCTTTATCCAATCTGTCATTGATGGGCATTTAGGTTAACTCCACATTGTTGTTATTTTGAATAGTGCTGCAGTAAACATTTGCATGCATGTGTCTTTATGGTAGACTGATTTATATTCCGTTGGGTATGTACCCAGTAACAGGATTGCTGGGTCCAGTGGTAGTTCTATTTTTAGCTCTTTGAGGAATCATCACACTGCTTTCCACAATGGTTGAACTAATTGACATTCCCACCCCCAGTGTGTAAGTGTTCCCTTTTCTCAGCAATCTCATCAGTATCTGTTGTTTTTGATTTTTTAATAATAGCTATTCTAACTGGTATGAGGTAATATCTCATTGTGGTTCTGATTTGCATTTCTCTAATGATCAGTGGTATTGAGCATTTTTTCATATGCTCATTGGCTGCATGTATGCCTTTGAAAAGTGTCTGTTCATGTCTTTTGCCCATGTTTTAATGGGGTTGCTTTTTGCTTTTTTTCTTGTAAATGTATT
This sequence comes from Rhinopithecus bieti, assembly GCF_001698545.2. Classification (NCBI taxonomy): domain Eukaryota; kingdom Metazoa; phylum Chordata; class Mammalia; order Primates; family Cercopithecidae; genus Rhinopithecus; species Rhinopithecus bieti. The sequence goes on from NW_016804850.1 coordinate 79,076, forward strand.
TGTAAAAGTTCCTTATAGCTGCTGGATATTAGGCCTTTGTCACACGCAGCATTTGCAAATATTTTCTCCCATCCCGTAGGCTGTCTATTTACTCTCTTGATAGTTTCCTTTGCTGTGCAGAAGCTCTTAAGTTTAATTAGATTCCATTTGACAGTTTTTGCTTTTGTTGAAATTGCTTTTGGTGTCTTTGTCATGAAACCCTTGCCCATTCCTGTGTCTGGAATGGTATTGCTTAGGTTGTCTTCCAGGGTTTTTACAGTTTTGGGTTTTACATTTAAGTCTTTAATCCTTCTTGAGTTGAATTTTGTATATGGTGTAAGAAAGGGGTTCAGTTTTAATCTTCTGCATATGGCTAGCCAGTTATCCCAGCACAATTTATTGAAAAGGAAGTCCTTTCCCCATATCTTGTTTTTGTTAATTTTGTCAAAAATCAGATGGTTGTGGGTGTGTGACCTTATTTCTGGGCTCTTTATTCTGTTCCATTGGTCTATGTGTTTGCTTTTGTACCAGTACCATGCTATTTTGGTTACTGTAGCCTCATACTATAGTTTGAAGTTGGGTAACATGATGCCTCCACCTTTTTTCTTTTTTCTTAGGATTGTCTTTGCTATTCTGGATCCTTTTTGGTTCCATATGAATTTAAAATTGTATTTTCTAGTTCTGTGAAGAATGTTATTGGTAGTTTGATAGGAAAAGGATTGAATCTGTAAATTGCTTCAGGAGGTATGGCCATAGTAATAATACTGATTCTTCCTATCTATGAGCATGTAATGTTTTCCCATTTGTTTGTGTCATCTCTGATTTCTTTGAGCAGTGTGTTGTCATTCTCATTGTAGAGATCTTTCACCTCCCTGGTTAGCTGTATTCCTAGGTATTTTATTATTTTTGTGGCAATTGTGAAATTACATTCCTGATTTTTGTACATTGATTTTGTATTCTGAAACTTTGCTGGAGTTGTTTATCAGCTGAATGAGTTTTTGGGCAGAGACTACAGGGTTTTCTAGATATAGAATCATGACATCTGCAAATAGAGATAGTTTGACTTCCTCTCTTCCTATTTAGATCCTCTTTATTTCTTTCCGTTGCCTGAATGCTCTGGTCAGGACTTCCAATACTATGTTTAATAGGAGTGGTAAGAGAAAGCATTCTTGTCTTAAGCCAGTTTTCAAGTATTTTCCTCATTTAGTATGATGCTGGCTGTGGATATATCATAGATGGCTCTTATTATTTTGAGGTATGCTTCTTCAATACCAAGTTTATTAAGAGGTTTTAACATGAAGGAATGTTGAATTTCATCAAAAGCCTTTTCTGCATCTATTGAGATAATCATATGGTTTTTGTCTTTAATTCTGTTTATGTGATGAGTAACATTTATTGATTTGCTTTTGTTGAACCAAACTTGCATCCCAGGGATGAAGCCTACTTGGTCACAGTGAATTCTACCTCTTTATAGTTGAATGACATTAGAAAAACTACTTAAATTATTCAAAACTGTTTCCTCTTCTGCAAATGAGAAATGCATGTAAGGCAAAGACTTCGCAAGTGGCATGTGAATGTTACATGCATCATTTTAAAAGAACCAATTTCCAGAACCTCAACATAAATATATAACTAAATTAGTATGCTTGAGAAAGTATCTATGATACCTTTTCACAATTGCCTGTCTTTCATTTTTCAAAATAAATGTGTACTTCTCACCCCTTCAAATCTTACTAGAGTACATTGCCCCGAGGTGAAAAATCTTCACCATGATTCAAAATCTTGACATTTGGAAACCCTTCTTTAGTCAAGAAATAATAAGCAGGGTCTTTCTTTAAGAAGCTTTTCTTAACTACAGGCACTGTTTTACAACATATCTCCAGAACTTATTCATCTTGCATGACTAAAACTCACAGATAGTCATTTAACAAGTCCTAGTAAAGTATTTTTGGAGGGCATCCCAGAAACTGAGAAAGTGAATGATTGTAATGATTGTGTAACAACTCCTTTTGCATGTCCAAATGTTTCAAATACTTCAATTTCAATAAAGATGTAAAGGACCTAAGGGACTTGTAAGGTAATAAATCATTTACGATACTTTTTTGATGATAGATAACTGATGTTATTTTTGGCATGCAATGCAGGAGGAACTCCAAGAATTGAGTGACATCAATTTAACACAACTTATTCAAGTCCCATGTACATACTCCTATGAAGAAGGTTTTCAGCACTAAAATCCATAAAAGTGAAAAAAAGGAAACGAAATTGATATTGTATGCTCTCTTAACCTAACAATGAATAATAAAAATCCATGGATATATGAACTAATTAACAATGCATCTTATTAAGAGATGAATTTTCAACAGTATTTTTATGTGTAAGCAAGTATTAAAATGTATAACATGCATGACAAATTATATACAAATAGCAATTATGATAATAACTCAGTTTAGTAGCAACTTTGGTCACAGAACATTTAAAAATTAATTTCAATTTTTATCCACAATTTTTGTAGTGGAAAAGTACAATTCTGTGATCAACAGAAGGCTTTGGAAAAAAATATATTGCATTAGAATAGAATTACGTAGTGAAAGCAGAATAGAAGAGGACTAAAAAAATAAGAAGCCACCAAAATTTCTGTAATGAAAAAGGTGCTTGTTAACAAATGGATACTAAAAACATTTGCGATAATATTTAGATTTTAGTGGGTATATTTGAAACTAATACAATGATTTTATTTTAAAATGTCAATACAGTATTATGAATTACCATCTTTTAAAGTCTTGACAAAAAAATTTAGATGGCCATTTAAAAATCAACTAGGGATTCATAAATTTTCCATTTTTTCTTTTTTAGGGGTTAAATGAGCAACAATGTTTGAAGATCATGATTCAGTTAGTAGATGTTAAATGTTTTCCCTTTGTTCACGTATCATTTGTATTGGACAGAGTATCTTATAATGGGGCTAGGGAAAGGAAGAAGAGAAAGATAAGATCTTATAACAATAAGCAGATATTGATCACAATCCTTATCTTGAGAATTCTTGGCTACTGTCTACATTTTTTGAGTATTTCTAAGGAACACAACACACTGACTTTGGGGGTTTGTGATGCTTTGCACCAGTAGTCTAATTTTATGTGTGTTACAATCATGATAGACTGGAAAATGCACTATCAGGGCTGAATACCTATCTCATTCAAAAGAAAATGGAACAAACTAGCCTAATTTAGGCAACAGTTACAAATTCTTCAGCTTAAGTTGATGGAACCAGTGTCAACATGTTAGCAATATTCCTTCATAAAAAGCAAATGGGAATACATTGTACAAATTACTTATACCTTACAAATCCATTATTACGTACCACTGAGGATATTTTGGGGGGTAAAAAAACCGGCCAAACTCTGCTTACAGAACAAGATTTCCAAATGTTTTGGTTTTCATTCAAGAATTTCTAGAGCTCTTTGTCCTCTCTCTTTCCAAATAAATGATATAATATTTACACAGGAAAATGTGTGTATGTGTGCAGGGTAGGGGTGGGGATTTGTGTGCATATATTTACATGTATAATAAGATACTCCCAAATAAATATTCCAGTGTTTCTATTTCGATAGTGTTTCCTCCTTTTATGAAAATAACATAGCTGGAGCTTTGGCTCAAGTTATCTGGCCCTCAGCCTTGGCCTCTATCCAGCTATAACGTTCAATCTGCCAAACATGCCTAACTGATTGAAATATAGTCAATCTCTGCAAACGAGCACTGTCCTCAAGATGCCTGTTGTCTCTATACTTTGTGTCTCTCAAATTCCTCCAGGGGAAATTCAGAAATCCAAGCAACTGCTTGGATTTACAAGAGTTCACTGACTACTCATTGTGATTTGATGATCTATCCATTTTAAAATGATTAATCTAGGAAAGCAATCACATGGTTTATTTGATTTGTTGTTAGCAAAGGTTAATCAAATGTAAATATTTTGGTTTTAAATAAATTAAAAGCATTTTTAAAATTTCTTACCTAGCACCTTTGTGCTAGGAATCCTGTGGTGCTCAAGGCAAACATGAAAATCTTGCAATTGCCTAAGATTTCAGTAATGAGTTCTGTTCCATTTAAAATTCTGATATTAAAGTTTACTTCTTACTGACATCCTTTTTCTTGAGCACTTACTTACTACAGGCTCTGAAGACAAGCAGTGGGGACACCTAATGAATTAGAAAGTCACTGCCTGTTAGCAACATGTATGAAGTAGGAACAAAGACAATAGCTAGGTGTGATGGGAAAGGGAGCCAGAAAAAGCATGAAGAAAGATCCAAAGAATGAAATAGCATAAGAGCTGCAGAAAACTAGAACTAGTTCAAGCTCTCAGCTCAAAGAATAAAGGAGAGGTCAAGTCATGCAAAGCCTTTATACCATGCAAAGGAGCCTGAACTTTATTGTATGAGTGGGTCATAATTCAAAAACATTAAATAGAGTACAGTATGACCAGATTTAAATTTTATATAACTCATTCTGTTCTTTTCCTTCTGAGTATTAGGTTGAACAATATGAAAATGCTACTTTGAAAGTTTAAAATGATTAAATATTGACAATAAATATTGATGATATTATAAGGGACAAACTAATACTTAACAGATTTTGAAGGTATATATATAAATATTTAAATAACATATAAATGTATTTAAATTTAAATACATATTTAAATAAGAAATGCTTCATGAATTTGCTAGTCACCCTTGCAAGAGAGGCCATGCTAATTTTCCCTGTATCATTCCAATTTTAGCATATCTGCTGCCAATGCAAGCACAAAAATTATATTCTTAATTGTGAGTCTGTTTGTTAAATTTCTATCCCTATGGTTAGACTATAGATTGTGCAGCCAGAAAACTTGAGCTCATATTCCAGCTTTATTAGCTGTGTGACCCCTGGAAAAATTGCTTAAGTTCTCAGACTTTTAGTTTCCTTATCTATAAATGAAAAAATACTCCAGAGAGTTATTGTAAAGATTATGTGAGTTAATATAATCAATGCTTAGAAAACTGACATATAGTAATCACTATTTAATATTAGCTACTACTATTATTATTATCAGTTATTGCTATCATCATCATCATCATCCTCATCCTCAGTATCCAAATGCCTATGTGAAAGGTAAAGGATGAAGAAAGTCATACTAGTAACAGAAGCAGAAATGTAAGTAACACCTTCTTTTCATTAGATCCACAGTTTTGCAATACTGTTCCCTTAGCTGAAGTTTAATAACTAAACTCAGAATAATATTTTCTCCATCCTCTAAATCTAATTATGTAGTGTTAGAATACCAGACCTGCATTCCTGAATCATCCAAAATATTTGCAGTAAATGAAACTGAGTTATGTACGGTTTTTTTTTTTTTAAAGAAAACACAGCAAAATACCAACACTTTTGTAAAACATTGATTGATTTACCACAAGAAAAGTATTGATATCCGATATTCCTGTTTTTCTCCATTTCTGGCTTCTTAAGGAGTAATGTGACATCAAGAGAAAAGAATAAGAATGACAAGACCACCAGCTAAAAGCACATGATTAATCTGAAACTAATTCATTGAAGTTTTGAGTCAAGAGAAATTATAAACCGGTTCAAACATATCATGTATTATAAAACTGAACTCTTTGACAGACTATTACTTGTCAGTGATTTCTAACAAGTACCTCTAACAAGGACTTGTATTCAAGTTAAGATTTTCATGACATGGAACAGATCTATAATTATTGCAATCTTTTTTGTGCATCAGGATCTTCTCCATGAAGTAGCTGCTAATTGTGACAGTGGCGTTCATTTCAAAGGAAGCCACTGCCTCGGCCACAGATTTGAGAGGTCATTGTTTGAAGACAAAGTTAACCCAGACCACCAATCTCCCAGAACAACGAGAAAGAAAGAGAAGATCACAGTAATATCGTGATGGTCAGCTATCTTTGGTCTCAAGGGTACCCTGTGAGATAGCCTTGGCCTGGAAATTGGGAGACCAATTGAAGTAATTCTACTTCAGCTCTGTCACAAATTTACTATATGATGATGGGATGGGATTTCCTCATCTTTCAAACGAATGATGGGGAAAAACCCTTATGGCCATTTCTAATATTCTACTTGTCCATGAAACTAACAAATATAACTCGTCTCAGCATCTGTCCTTATCCTAATCAAGGCAAACAACCTCTACTTTTTGTCTTAATTTACTATTATTTTTTAAACTTGTCATTGACTTGAAGCTTAATAACGTCTGCTTTCTTCAACATTCTATGGCACATTATTCCTCTGCTTTCTCCCATCTAATATTCTTGCTTTTCACTGGATACTCATCAGATTAAAAGTGTATTCCACCTTTAGTAGGTGCAAGAGCTCTTTGCTAGGTGCAAGGCCTGTGCACCACCATGCACTGGTGAATGTATAGCATAATACCCCTAGCCTAGCCTAGAACAGAGTTCATAAGATACATGGTTGTCACTTATTTCATACTTGAAGTAATTATCTTAATGCTCATTCATTAGCTTTCTCATGACATTTATATTATCTCAGAATAATGGTTAATAATAAAATCCACCCCTTCTTGAGAATTGATGTGCCACATACCATCCTATGTATTCTAAGTATATTCTCTATTAACCCAACCAGTTTTGCATACACATACACACATGCAATCTATATACATATCTACATACATCTATATACATAGATATCTACATATTACATTGACACATATCTATGTCCATAGACATGCATACATATGGGTGTATACATGTACAAAATTATACTATAATTTAAGCCCATTTTACAGAAAAAACTCAGAACAGAAGGAATTAAGTTGCTCATAGCCATGTGGTTTATAATTGGCAGAGGTTGAATTTAAGCCAGCTCTTTCTGTGTTGTGAAACATTTTGAACACAGTTCAGTGTCTGTTGTCTCTGAGAAGCAATGTATATAAGATGTTATTTTCAAACATGGGGGAAAACAGCAGTGTGATATCTTGAAAATAATATAGGACTTAGAGAAAAGTGTCTGAGGTTCTTCCCGGGGTTCTGCTGATGGTTGGATATGTTATCTTGAGCAATATACTCATATTTCCTGAGGCCTCAATTTCCTCTTGTAGAATGAGGGGTTTAGAGCAGATAATCTCTAGGGTTACTTCTGGATCTAAAAAGGAATGATTTCCTTCTGAAAGGCATTGTTTCTGCAATGAGGATAAATACTCAGAATTCCAACTATTCAGAATGAAATTTAACGTCCTCTCCTTAAGTAATAAAACAGCTATGGTCTAGTCATCCTTCAGATCTCAGCTGTCTAATTTGAAACTTCTGTGTCATCTGTTCCTCATACTATGGGCATTTTAAAATAAAATTTAATAACACATAACATTATTGGCAATTACAAACTGATTTTTGCAGTAGACTGTAAGTCCCAAGAAGGGAGTGACCATATCTGTCTGCTCACTATTAAATACCTACCTCATGCCTAGCAGTGGGGTGTAGAGAACATCCTCAACACTTATTTACTAAATGGATTTTAAAGGGGCTCACTGCTTCCAGGTTTTTGGTCCTGGATGATGTATAGCTAAGATTTCTTTCTGCCTTTCTGAAAGGAGAGTCTGGTCATGAGTCCTTCATGCCATAGGAATGATATAATTTCTTTTCTCTTAGCTCCTACTATTCCAGAGAAGCCAGTGATCAGTACTGCCTCCTACAGCTACAAAAAGACACAGGCACCTCTTGGAGTTCCAGTTCCACTTTTCCTAATCTCTTAGAAACAAATATTGAAGATGACCGTATGAAAATTTGTGTTGATGCAACTCTATATAATTTAAATCTTGTATGTAAGAAAGCATCACTGAGTATCAGTAAGCTAAGGCTTACTAATTTAAGGGCAGGGATGGATAAACTAATCCTTATGTGCCTAGTGTTCTTGGCTAGAACCAACAGCAGAAGTGCTCCAATCCCCTCTACTGATGCACTAATGACAGGCCCACCCAACTACACACATTTCACGGATTGCTGTGCCTTTCATCCTGAAATGTGTTACTGGTAGTAGACAAGGCTATTGGGTAACTGGGGGCAGTGGTTTTATGAACTGCCCCCTCTTTCTTCCTGCTGCTTGTCCCCTGGCATGCAAAGTTCTAGTGCTGTGGAACAGCAAGGGCCACAGCACAGAGTGGCTGATGCTGTAGGCAGCCACAGGCCAGTGGCTGGTTGGCAGGGAGCAGTTCAGTCTAGGACCACACGGAAAGCAGACATGCTGACTACAGCATCCAACAAGGAAAATGAGCTCTTCTGCCTGGGTTTGGTGGGCTAGGATGGGGGAGTAAGGAAGGGGGGTTGGAGAGAGTGCCAAGCTGGGCTGTTGATGAGAGTGTGGGAAGATCCAAAGGGAAGGAAAAACAAGGGGAGGCACTTTGCCAACTCAGAGGCAGTTGAGCTGATCCCCTCCCAACCCCCCAACCTTTTTCTGCTTAAGTGAGAAATCCTGCTGGGTGGGGTGGGAGCAGGGCCAAGGAAGGAGTGATTCTGCTGGGTGAGCATGGATGGTTGGACCCAGGAAGGAGGTTTCTGCCAGCTGGGATCAAGGCCAGAGGAAGCAGGAAAAATTAAGGGAAAGGAGATGAGAGGCAACAAGAATAAAAAGAGTAAAAGAAAGACACAAGAGGAAATGTCCCAAGGGAAGAAGGAAAGAAGAAGGAAAAAAGAAAGGAGAAAAGAAGAGAGAACCTTTCAGACAGAGAAACTCATTTCTGTGTGGAGAGCAGACCCATCTATAAAATGCCAGAATAAAATAATATTCACATGAAACAAGCAATGAATGACCACATGGTACAAAATAAAGAAAACCTAGCTTTCCTAAATTTTCCTTGTGGGTGTTAATTTCCATGGGAATACAGTTTCCCTAAACAGCAAATCATGAAAGAACTGCAAACTATAAACAAAAGTTGCTCTTTAGGTAAAAAAAAATCCAACAAATGCTATTCAACACAGAAAAACTATGTACTACTTCAAAATATTATATTTTCTTAAAATATAATGTAGAGCACAAGATTCCTAAGTTTCCCTTCTTGCCTCTCTAATAAGATATAAAATATAAAGATCTTCTTATAAGAAAACCTAGAGAGGGAAAATTATAGATGTCAATGAAGTAAATCCCATTCATTATTATTTTTTAATTGTTGTATAATAACTATCCATATGCATAGGGCACAGTATGATATTTTAAAAACATGTATATAATGTGTAATGGTCATATTATGACAATGACCACATCTGTCACCTCAATTATCATTTTTTTGTGTTGGGAACATTCGAAATCCTCTCTTCTAGCTATTTGAAGATGTACAATAAATTATTGTTAACTATAGTCACCCTACAGTGTTACAGAACATTATAACTTATTTCTCCTATCTAGTAGTAATTTTGTATCTTTTACCCAACGTCTCTCCATCCCCCATACCTCCTACCATTCCCAGCCTCTAGTAAGCACTCTTTTCTTTTCTACTTCTGTGAGATCAACTCTTAAAAATTTCCACATATGAGTGAGAACATGTGGTATTTGTCTTTCTGTGCCTGACTTATTTCACTTAACAACTCCAGACTCATCCATGTTGCCAAGAATGACAGGATTTCATTCTTTTTTTATGGCTGAGTAGTCTTCCATTGTGTACACAGACCACATTGTCTTTATCTGTTCTTCCACTGAATAGACCCTGAGGTTGATTCCGTATCTTGGCTATTGTGAATAGTGGTACAAGAAACATGGATGTGCAGATGTCTCTTTGACATACTGATCTCCTTTCCTTTAAATATCTGCCCAGTAGTGGGATTGCTGGATCATATGGTAGTTCTCTTTTTAATTTTTTGAGGAACCTCTATATTGTTTTCCATAATGGCTATGCTAATTCACATTCTCACCAACAGACTTTAAGAGTTCCTCTTTCTCTCCATCCTTGCCATCATTTGTAATTTTCTGTCTTTTTGATAAGAGCCATTCCAATTCCATTTTGAAGTGATGGCAGTTTTAGAACTTTTTGATGCACTTTGGTGGAGGCTCCTGAAGAGTTTTAAAAGCCATCAAGTGAACAATGCATTTTTGTGTGTGTGTGTGTGACAATCTTAACAGTTACAAGTGGCATGGGGGCAAGAATTCCACTGGTTTTGATCTCATAGAGAGACTGAGGCATATTTTGGTTTATGTGCCTAGAGGACAGATTTGGCTGCTTTATTAGACTAATTACAAAGACTCCAAATCTTTCTCCTCCCAGTTCTGAACCCAGGCTTCAAGGGGCCTTACAAGCTTCCATTCTTCTTGGAACCCTGCCGTCCCCACCTGAACAAGCCTGGGCTAGTCTGATAGAGTATGAGAGACCACATAAAGGATAGCCTTGTTGTCCTAGACAAAGCCATTTTAGATCAGACTATTGTCAGACACCCAAACACATAAGAGAATCCAGCTGAGATCAGCCAGCAGCCTACTCACCTCACCGCTGATGGCAAATAAATGAGTCAGCACAGCTGAAGCCCCAAAAAGCTGCCCCACTGACCCCACACACTTATGAGCAATAACAAGCATGTATTCCTTACAGCCATTGCATTTTAGAATCGTTTGTCACACAGCAACAGACAACTGTCATACATAGACTGGAGACTCACCTGTGCATTCATACTGCAGACCTTTCCCGTAATACCCCTTTTCACAGATGCACTCAAAATGGCCTGTGTGTGTCCCACACTTGCAGCTTGCCATTCGGTCACAGCAGTCCTTGCCTTCGTCACAAAGATATGAGCAGTGGACCATGTCATCTTGAATAAAACTCCCAGAAGGTAGATCTACAAATAACATATGACAGAGGGCGATAAAAAAATGAGTCACAGTTGAATATTACATTCTCTAGTCATTAAAATTTAAGTGCAAGCTGGAGAAAATATCTTTCCATATCCGTCTAATTCCCAAATGCTTCCTGCTCCCACCCAAATACGAATGTGTGTTATTTGTACTAGCGCACTCTGGGAATTCATTGTAGCCAGTTAAGTTATTCCAGTCTGGGACCTCATCATAAGTTCTCAAGGCCATGCAGGGTCAGGCAGAAATTAAGTACTTTAGTGAGGAATCTCCAGATGCTGCAGGAAGCAGTGCAGTCAGTTCTGCAGGTCATTCCCCCGGCTTCCAAAGCAGCAGCATTCCACTGCCTCTGGGTGAGGTCAGGCCCCAGCAACCAGATTCCCCAAATCCTTGTTCCAATGAAAAACAAAGTCACCATCCTGATCACTGCACAAAGATGTTAATTGTGAGCCACCAACTTTGGAATAAACACCATCACTTCTACGGTATTTGAGTAGGTAAATAAAGACCATTCTTATTACTTGAGCTGTGCTCTGAAATGAGGCATCCTGGAAATGCAATAACTCAGGCAGACCTGTTTAGAAAGTGACTTGACAGGGTGGGGTAAGGCTGAATATGATTGACCCAGAATGGATGGCCTAAAATCAGACAAACAGTAAGTCCTTTATTCTTTTCAAGAAGTTTGAAAGTTGTAGACTAAATTCCAATGCTAGATCCATGGGGCTCTAAGCCCAGATATGATGGGCTCATAGCAGGAATTTAAGTGGGTAAGTTTCAGCAAGACACATGGGCTACAATTGGACACCTGGGAAGGAGATTGGTGGTAAACTCAAATATAGAACATCTATCTCATCTAGATAGGGGCAAAGCAAAGGGAAGACTCCAGCCCCAACGGAAAGAACCCAGTGCAACCAGGTACCCTGGTAAGCTCCTTCCAATAAATTGTGGTGTGGGTAAAAGATCTGTAACACAGGCCCCTAGGACTTAGCTCTGAGACACTGGACTACAGGTTTCTTTGGCAGTAAAGCAAGTCAGGGAGCAAGGAAAACCTAGTTGTCCAGCCTAGGTAACATAGTGAGACCCTGTCTCTACAAAAACAATAACAATTAAAAAAAATTAGCTGGGCATGGTGGTACACGCCTGTTGTCCCAGATACTTGGAAGACTGAGGTGGGAGGATCCCTTGAGCCTGGGAGGTGGAGGCTGCAGTGAGCTGTGATCACACTGCACTACAGCCTGTGTGACAGAATGAGACCCTGTCTCAAAAAGGGTGAGAAGAAGAGAAAAACATAGCTGTCAAGACTAGTATACTAGTATTCAAGTCTGAAAGGGAGATAAGTGGAGGAGGTACAAATGGGGAAAGTTATTATTCTGTAACCTATGTCTATTGAGAATGGCCAGAAACATGAACAGTAGTGAAACCCAAAGTGGATCCATCTAAATTTAAAGTAGCTACAGAGAACACAGAAGCAGGGGAAACGAGCCTCATTTCCTTTCATCTGATCATGTCTTTCCAGTAAAAACAGGGTTTTACTTAGTCAACCTAGAAACTCAACTAAAGTATTACACATTTTAGATATTAGTTTAGTGTAATAAATGTGGTGTCTTCTAGAACCTTATTGCATTATGGCAACCAAAACCCTTTCGTTGTTGACTCTAGTTTTCTGGGTCAACTTCCATCAGGACAGAAGTCCCCAGTCCTAGAAGACAGAGGGATGACAGGAGTTGAAATTTGTTGATAGCACTCATAATTTCATAATCCCATCTGGCAACACCCACTATCTCCAACTGCAACCCCCCTGTTTTCCCACTTAACATATCACTTTCCTTGGAGAAAAGGAGAAACAAAGGTAGTCAGTTACTGAACTTCTTCCATGTGCTAGATACTATATTGGTGATGTTTTAAATATTTTATTTAATCCTCCTGAAAACCTCTGTGATACATATAATAATATTTTCCATTCTTAATGGAGAGAAAATTGAAGTTCATAGTTGTTAAATAAATTGCCTTGGGTAATTAATAATAAATAATAATTTACATTAATAAATAATAAATATCAGTAATAGTAGACAGTTTATTGAGTGCTGAGTATAATAAGCCATCAGGAACTTTCTCATCACTTTATATGTATTAACCCATTTAATCGTTGTAATAATTCTATGGAGTAGGTACTATTCTCATTTCCTATTCTATTTACAAGAAACCTAAGGAATATAAAAGATAAATGATATGTAAAAACAAAACAAACAAAAAAACAAAAACACTCAGCTAGTAGGTAACAAAATTGGGATTTAAATCCAGACATTCTGGATTTTTAAGGCTTAGCTCTTAAAAACTAGATTTCATTAAGTTGCAGGCCCAGAACTTAAATCCAAACCTGTTTAAACCCAAATCCATACTTTATTTCCCATACTCAGTTTCTTGCTGCTTCTAACCCCTGTCCTAAGTCCTTGCTCACTTCACTAAAATCCTAGCTTCCAAAAACTTTGGCCAGCATCATCCCTCAGAGAGATAAATCTTTTTTGCTTTATGCATGGTGGCTCATGTCTATAATTCTAGCACTTTGGGAGGCCCAGGTGGGAGAACTGCTTGAGGCCAGGAGTTTGAGACCAGCCTGAGCAACATAGCAAGACACCATCTTTATTATTATTATTTTTTAAAGAAACTCCAGTAGAGCTAACCTACTTATTATGAACATCACTAATTTCCTAGAACTCATGTTGCCATGGTTTTCCCCTCAAACTGATTCTTTTACATGGATACCTGCAAGGATCAAGCCTAATTTGTCACATCACTTTAATCTGAGGCTAGATTTTCTGTGATCTCTTCCTAGTCTGTGTTTTCTTCTCTTAGCTCACTAAGACATAAACCTATATTCTAATAGGAAGTTTAGCTTAAATTACATAGCTAACTTAATATAATGTATAATTATGATATAATTGATAAATTAAAATTTATAATTAAATTACGAGTGATGCACAAAAAGCTCTAATAATGATGCATTTGCTGATTTTCTTCCCTTTTAGGGTTAATGCTCTTAAGTTTTTACATAAGCATATTTATCTTCAAATTGTCAGGGCAAGAAGTACGTGTTAAGTATTTATTGTTCCTATATCTTCATGTGTATTTCTGGAAACATTCTGGTGAGTTTCACTGAGCATGTCTCTGAATGTTTACTTCCTCTGTCCAGATAACTGTAAAGAGATCTAAGTCAAGGCTTCCCACTCTGTGTGTGGCCTCAAAACACACCTAAATTATTCCATTGATTCTAAGGTGGGAGCATATGGATATTTTAGTGAAAACACATAACAGCTGCTAAGAAAAAAACAAAAGGACCTCTCTTGTTGCAAGGTCAGAATGTCATCTCTGTGAAGTTTAGCACATTTCACGATGCCCAAAGGACACATGGGCATCATATTCAGCAAAGACCTTGTGAGGGTTTGATATTACCCTCCCATGGGTTTCAAGCAGTGAGGGAAGGAAACCTCATTTAAAAGTACCTTTGTGATGCCATTAGGTTTCCATTACCTTCATGCAATGCTCGGCGAGCTAAAGCCTCAAATTCTTCAAAACTGTGTAGCAAGTAACAGTGCTCCTCCTTTGGGGCAGAAGCCATGTCATTCAGCTCTCGAATGTTCCCTTGCCATATGCCAAAAGTGAAGATCTCCACTCCTGAATCTCGCAGTGATGCCGCAATTGGTCTAGGGTCTCCCCCATTGGAATATCCATCAGTAATGAGAAATACAACTTTTGTTGAGTTTTCTCTAGCATGAAGAAGAATTTGCTGTAATGAAATGGGGAAAGTTAGTATGAATTTGTACTGTCTTGCCCTACTGTGTGCTTCTCTTCTTATGTAAGGCAGTACTTGCAAAGATCGTCAGTATTTCACAGGCATGAGGGATGGAAGCCCTAGTCAGAGAGTAAAACAGAAATAGGCACTGATGAGAGCCTACAATGGTCTTCTCACAGAGCCACAACAAACCTCAAAAGCATTTAAAAACTATCATCATCATCATCATCATTGCTGATGGAGCTTGCTAATGAAGTACAACAAACACTTATGGAATGAATTTTTAATCAATATTATCACTTATTATTACATGATTTTTATTGATTCTCGGGCTCTCAAAATATGAACCAAATCTGAGTCCGAATTCTACAAATTATCTATCTATCTATCTATCTATCTATCTATCTATCTATCTATCTATCATCTATCTATCTCTATCCAAACCACTGCACAATCATACGCTAAAATCCTAATGGGAAGGAAATTTGACAGAACATGTCTTTTCCAGAGTCAATAATGGCTGACCTGTTTCCTATATTTGTTTTTCCACTGCTCCTCCAAAAAACATAGAATTGATTCAATACTTCATCTTTTTGGACCACCCAGTACTAGCATAAAAACAGCTAGTTTTGGTGGTATCCAGAAATACTGATTCACTAAATCTGACACTGGGACTTTATTATTTTAGGACAAGTGAATTCTGTTTTACAATGATATATGCTCTTCCTTCTCTACAGATAGAATTTTTAAAAAATGAAACCTTTTAAAAAGACATTTATATATTGCCACTGATGCTTTGTAACACCAGACCATAAAGGCACAAGAATTCCAGTGGTGAATCTGGCATTTAATTCAATTTGCTGTTATTGCTTTTCACTACAAATGGGTAGAAAAGATAAAGAAGCACCAGGGTATATTTTCTGGTAAGTTCTTAGAAAAAAATCCCATTAAAAAATAAATTAATTTTTAAAAAAGAACTTCATGTTTATTAGGCAAGAATTCAATAAACACAACATGTTTATTGAATCAGAAGGTAGGCAGGAAGAGTGACAGCTGCATCCTACATTGTGTTAAAGTGAAAAGGAGATATTGTGATTCGTTAAATGTTTGATACAATTCACTTTAGGGTGCAGACTCACTATGAGATCCAGATTCTCAGACTATGAGATTCACGTCTGTAGAAAGCAATCTTCATTAGTATATAATCAGTGGGTATTCATTACAATTCAATAATTCTTACCTAAATTTAGTTAGTGTTTGTGAGTCAAAGCTAAAGCTGTTAAATCTGAATTTAAGGAAAATTAAGCGAAACTAACAATGCCTCCAGAAATATCTGGAAAGCCAGCAGTTAGAGAAGGGGTATTCAAACACTTCACACTCCTTCTCAAAAACCAAATGAGATCAAGGAAAATCACACAGATGGGACCACACCAAAGACAGGCACAGAGGGTGGCTTCTGCGACAGAGTAGCATTCAGGACGTTACCGGAGACATTCCCCAAATACTCACACCAAGGGGCCCAATCAACACTCTTGAAATTCTTGGCTCTTAAAGTTTAAAAAGCTGCCCTCTTGATGAATGACAGGAAGATCTGGAATGAATGCTTGGTAAGTGTGAAATTTTTCCACAGTCTAGAGAAGAAAAAACCTCTGACGAGAGGAAGAGGGAAAGAGTTAGGGGAGAGTGAGAAATGTGAGATGTTGCTGTGAGACCCTGAACTCTCCACACTCTCTTCACACCCCTAACTCTGTCACAGAAGAAGAGATGATTGACAAGCCTCCCTTTAGGCACAGAGGTCCCCAGGTCCCCTTTCCATCTGGATATCTGGGATGGTGGTATATCCCAAAGAAGTGCCCTTGGTCCCAGTGACACGGGACAATAGAGCAGTGGTCGCCAACCTTTTTTTTTTTTTTTTTTTTTTGAGTCGGAGTCTCAATCTGTCACCCAGGCTGGAGTGCAGTGGTGTGATCTTGGCTCACTGAAACCTCCGCCTCCCAGGTTCAAGCTATTCTCCTGCCTTAGCCTCCTGAGTAGCTGGGACTACAGGCTCATACCACCACGCTCGGCTAATTTTTTTATTTTCAGTAGAAACAAGGTTTCACCATTTTGGCCAGGATGGTCTTGATCTCCTGACCTCATGATCCACCTGCCTCAGTCTCCCAAAGTGCTGGCATTACAGGCGTGAGCCACCACGCCCTGCCGCAGGAGCCACCACGTCCAGCCAGTCCCCAACCTTTTTGGCATCTGCGACCAGTTTCCTGGAAGACAATTTTTCCACGAACTGGGATGGGGCTGGAGGACAGTTTCAGGATGATTCAAGCGCATTATATTTATTGTGAATTTTATTTCTATTATTTTTACATTATAATATAAAATAAAATAATTACACAAGTCACTATAACGTAGAATCAGTTGGAGCACTGAACTTGTTTTCCCACAACTAGATGGTCCCATCTGGGGGTGATGGGAGACAGTGACAGATCATTAGGCATTAGATTCTCATAAGGAGTGCACAACTTAGATCCCTCGCATACAGTTCACAATAGTGTTCATGCTCCTATGAGAATCTAATGCTGCCGCTGATCTGACAGGAGGCAGAGCTCAGGTGGTAATGCTCGCTTGCCCACTGCTCACTCCTGTTGTGTGGCCCAGTTCCTAACAGGCCATAGATCAGCATCAGTCCACAGCCTGGGTGTTGGGGCCCCCTGCAATAGAGTGAAACTACTCTATTGGGTGGTAAAGGAGAGGGCACCTGATGAAGCTTATGTATTCCAGAGAGGTGTAGCAGAGAGAGAGTCAATGCAATTTCAAGACTCTTGAAGGAGTCTTGCAATAATAAAGGTACGGCAGTAGATGACACCATAGACCTCGTGAGCCAACAAGAGATGTGTCTCTCTCGGGCAATATCCATGGGAAGAGATCCTGGAAGCCCCAGGAGATAGCTGCATCAAAGGTGACAACACTAACCAATAGACATGC
This sequence comes from Rhinopithecus bieti, assembly GCF_001698545.2. Taxonomy (NCBI): domain Eukaryota; kingdom Metazoa; phylum Chordata; class Mammalia; order Primates; family Cercopithecidae; genus Rhinopithecus; species Rhinopithecus bieti. The sequence continues at coordinate 96,672 of NW_016804850.1, forward strand.
AGATGACCAACAAAGACTATCAAGACTATTGATGAAACAACTGGGCATCTCAGAGGATGGGAGCAGAGGACATGTCAGAGCTGAGAGGTGAATCTCTCTTCCTTTGCTGTAACTTTGCCCAAGCCCCAGAGCTTCAAGTCAACTACAGGGAGGAAGGGAAGAGGTAGTATTTCTCAACGTGACTTTGTTTTCAAAAATGCAGTGCTTGAGAGACTTCTGATTTTGAGTTTGCTTAGATGTGCCTACATGAAGTTTCTGTCACCAGGAGAATTGGGGTCACAAAATGTAAATTAAATTTAGTATTGGGGAAATAGAGATTAAAACATTTTAATCAGCAGATGGTGAATTTATTTATCTTTTACATACACAGTTTCTCTTCCTGATGAAACCTTGTGATATCTTGGAAAGTAGAGAAAACTTTTTGGAATCCTGTCATCACCACCTATTTAGAAGGAGAGGCAAGGGCTAGAAATGAAGGCCAAGGCTGGAAGAGAAGGAGGTCACTTTAACCCCTCTGCAACACAGTTCAAAGATATCCAGGGGAGACAGGCCCAGTATTTCAAGACCAAGGGTGGCTTAAAACAGAAGCCTAGTCTTATCCCTAAATGTAACTTCCTTGAAGGCAGATATTTTTGTGTATTTTTTAAAGTCATCAAAACCCAGAGACTAGAAGAGTGCTTGGCAAATGATAGGCGCTCAATAAATATTTGTCAATAAGGAGTGGCACATCATGCAGCAATTCTTCCAGTTGCTCAAACAAAAACCTTGGAGTCATCCTTATCTCCTGTGTCTTCCCGTATCTTGCTTTAAAAAGTTTCCCCACCGCAAGCCTATTAAATATTCTCACATACTTTTCCTTAATGCTTATATTTTTAAAATATTTAAGTCCAAATAGATATCTTTTGTCTTTTCTGTGACATAGAGACTACTTTTATTTTTATTAAACAGAATAAGCAATTTTCCTGTAAACCATTTACTGATTAAACTGTTCTTTCCCTGGGTATAGTCTCTCCATCCAGGTTTATCACTCTACTTGCTTGTTCTTGGCCTACACCACCCTGTCTCGGCTGCTATAGCTTTATACTATTTTTTTTTTTTTTTTTTTTTTTGTATCTGGTAAGGAAAATCTACCACCTTTTTTTCTCTCTATTAAAATGTTTGTGTTTAACCTTGAATTTTTCTTTTCTAATAGAGCTTGAGAGTCTGCTTATGACATTCTTCTTTAAAATGTTTCTATCTAATCATTTGATCCAGTAATCCCACATCTAGGAATCTATCCCAAAGATACACTAGCAGATACACAAAAACGGACAGAACCAAGGACCAGCCCCAGTAGAAATGGGCATCTCTAAAGCCCCCACTGTGGTCTCCAAATATTATTACCCACTAAAAGGAACCAGGAATTGGTGAAGAAATGGTTGGTTTCAGGTCTATGGCAGGGAATGTTCAAAATGAGCTTGCAACATCCTCTCAAGTAGGAAAACAAAGATGCTGTTCAAGATTCCTAAAAACATGCCCAGAAGAAACAGGAGCCAGCCTAAAGAGGCTCCTTCTGGCCAAATAAAGGTCCATTTGAGTATCAATAAAAAAAATAATTGAAGTGGATTTAAATGTATCAAGTATAATATAGACATTTATGTGTATGTATAGGTAGGTGTGTGTGTGTGTGTGTGTATTTACATTTTCAGTTAGTACACATTCCAGGGGAAAAGTGTTATTGACATAAATAATAATTGGAACAAAGTGAAATATGTACACACAAATACACATTTTTTGTTGTTGTTGTTCAGAACCACCTTTGAGGAAAAGTCCAATTATCTGCTATGTATGAGATGAAATGAGACATTTTAATAGGTGGCTCAAGCCTGTAATCCCAGCACTTTGGGAGGCCGAGACGGGCGGATCACGAGGTCAGGAGATCGAGACCATCCTGGCTGACACAGTGAAACCTCGTCTCTACTAAAAAAAATACAAAAACTAGCCGGGCGAGGTGGCGGGCGCCTGTGGTCCCAGCTACTCGGGAGGCTGAGGCAGGAGAATGGCGTAAATCCGGGAGGCGGAGCTTGCAGTGAGCTGAGATCTGGCCACTGCACTCCAGCCTGGGAGACAGAGGGAGACTCCGCCTCAAAAAAAA
>NW_016804850.1:98940-148106 GCF_001698545.2 Rhinopithecus bieti
AAAAAAAAAAAAAAAAAAAAAAAAAAAAAATTTGTCTTTAAAATTATACTTTTCCATATTTGAAGGGTAACTTCTAGTTCTAGTATGCCAAGATGTGGCAAGTTGCGTTTACACTATCCTTGCTCTTTACCAAGTAATAACTCGCTGGCAAGTTGCGTTTACACTATCCTTGCTCTTTGCCAAGTAATAACTCGCTTTCTGTCTGATTGTTCCCCTCTGAATTTCACCGTCTCACCTCCACAGACACCTGCCCTAAGCTTGTGTGCATTTTGATTACTGTTTCTTCTACAAAGCCACAGCAGTTAACTGTAAGCAAGACATTAAAAAACCGTAAGCAAGACATTAAAAACGTGAGAATTTTCCTAGAAAGGAGGAGAAGTGAAAAAAAAAAAAAAAGAAGGAGATTGTCTTTTCAGTGTGATATTCTCAGTAGTGTCTGGCACAAAGTATTTGTTCTAACTATTCCTTCAATGAATGAATGGATGAAAGAGTGCAGTGGATAAACTACAGGATACTCTGGAGCAGAGTTACTTGAGTGCGTTGGTCTTGAGTGAGTAGTTAGTGTGTCTGGGCACATGCACGTGTGTATGTTCTGTATAGTTTTGTACAACAAAGATAAACTTATGTGTGCCTTTATTGTCCTTCTGAAACAAACGAATTTATTTCGTAATATCAATCTAGCTCCTGTCAATAACATTCTTTAACATCCACATTAGGATTTAGCAGTGATTTCTTGCTGTACTACTCATTACGCACAAAACACTTCAAGCCATGATTCTATTTTCCTCTCTTTTACAGAGAACTGGTGAATATTTACAGGAACCATTACATCTGTTGACAAGACAATATATTAAGCTTAAAATAGCAAGAAGAATAGCAGGACTAGTAGTCCAAGCAAAGAATTACACAAGATCTGGGTTTGGAATGTACTTTAAGGATAGAGGAGGGGCGGGGATTTACTGAAAATAATTTACCCCTTGCCCCAATCTTTGTGCTTCATCATATTTGAATAAAAACATTATTTCCATCAAAACATTTTTATACCCCAGATTTAAGAAGTAAATAGATTTGTGGTCATGTTTGTGGAATGTACTAGAAGCCCAGCACTTGATTCTCTTTTCAATATTCCTGAAATAGTTTACATCATCTGTTAGCCTTTGTGAGGCATTTAAGAAACAGAATTTTTGGGTCCAGAATACTGAATGAGACAAACCCTCTGCTGCCAAAGAAAAACTCAACATGGACTTTGTATGGCAAAAGGTTATCACCATCTGTATTATATCAAGCCTCTGATTAGCTTGTTTAAATATCTGGCAGGAAAGTAAGCTTCCCTTGTCCAGCAGTAGTCATTAGAATGACAAAAATGCAGGGTTGTGTAACATTGTTTTAACACCCGAGATCCATCACCATTACACAAGACTGCACCCCCACTCCATGTCAGGCTGCAAGAGAACTGTTTTGAAAAATTGTCTTGAAAGCAAAAGAGAGGTCACAGCAGATCTGGCATGGGGACGGTGTTTGCTCTTGGGCTCCATTAATTAAACTATGTGCCAATATCATACCAACTGCAACACAACCTTAGTTGCAATTATCCATTGTGACCAGCCTTGACAGAGAATACTAACTAGAGAAGCTAATAAAGTCTTTTTTTGTTATTGTTTTGTTTTGTTTTGTTTTGGGGGACAAAGTCTCACTCTGTCGCCCAGCCTGGAGTGCAGTGGTGTGATCTTGGCTCACTGCAACCTCTGCCTCCCGGGTTCAAGCAGTTCTCCTGCCTCAGGCTCCCGAATAACTGGGATTACAGGCATGTGCCAGCATGCCCAGCTCATTTTTTGTATTTAGTAGAGTTGGGGTTTTGCCATGTTGATCAGGCTGGTCTTGAACTCCTGACCTCAGGTCACCCACCCACCTCAGCCTCCCAAAGTGCTGAGATTATGAGTGTGAGCCACCACACCCAGCCATAAAGTCATCTTTTAAAGAACTTGATCAATCTTGATGAGCCAATAGAAAAAAATATAAATAAATAAATAAATAAATAACTGGATACAATGAACTAATACCTACTATGACTATATGACACCTATTCTCCAAGGGGCAGAAAATTAGTAAATTATGTCAGTGTTTCAATCTGTTTTCCCCATATATTGTTTCTGTGTTAAGAAACATTTAGTCCAAACAATGCACCATAAGCTACTTGTAATACTTCGCCCTTCAAATTCTAAAATTTCACCACACTTTGTTATTTAGTTAATATTTCTAATTTGAATCTCAGGTGTTCTTCAGTTCAAAGGATGTTAATGGTTTTATATTTAACATTATTTATGCGAAAAGAAGCTATTCTGTTCATTGTTTTCTGGATTTAATATATTCTAGTATGTTTTTGTTTTTATCTCATCCTACTTCCAAGCTTTTCTTCTATACCACTGTTTTGCAGTGTTGTTCTCTTTCTATTTCTAATTGAGATTGAATCCCGGCATTGCATTTATTTTCCTTATTACAAGATTTCTGTCTTTTATACAGTTCTCGCTTTATTCTTTTCGGTTTCTTGGCCAGTTTAGTTTGAATTTTAGTCTGTTGTTTATTTTCTCTTTTCTCATCTCCATTTCAAAGTTTTATTAATTTATGTTAAGCACATGTAACCCCTTCATTTGTTCGTTCGTTCCTTCCTTCCCTCTCTTCCTCCTTCCTTTCTTTTCTTTCGTTCCTTTTGTTCCTTTCCTTTCTCCCTTTCTTTCTTCCTTTCCTTCTTTCGTAGGGAATTATTATACTTTATATCTTACGTATCTTACATTCTACCTTTATTTTATTTAGCAGAAAATTTTCAAAGAAGCCAGATACAGTTGTGGGTTTTTATTCTGCTTTTTCACCATCCATGAATGAAGACGTATATTCAGTCATAGTGTTTGCAACAAACAATAAAAAACTAACTGGGTAAAAGTAAAATGAGTGTTGGAATTTATGACTGTAAATTTTGCTATATATTATTATTAATATTATTAAAACAAGCTGATAACCTACCCAAATGATCAGTGAAGAGGTTAACCCTCTTATTTTTAACAAATAAGCCACAGCCTGTGTCTGAAAATGGATGGCCTAGATCACCAATCCCCAGTAGAACTTTCTGTGATGCTTGACGTATCATTTGTTCCGTTTCATACAGTAGCGACATATGGTTATTGAGCACTTGAAATGAGGCTACTGCAACTGAGAAATTGAATTAGTAACTTTGTATAATTTTAATCAACTTAAATTTAAATAGATACATGTGTCTAGTGGCTACAACACAGGACAGTGTAAAGCAAGATAGATACATCCTCATCCCAGGATGAAAAAACAAAACATCCAGAGAAGGCCTATGAAAATATTCTGTAAATCCAAGATATACAAAATCAACTGGAGCATTTGGAAGAGTACGTAATTTAACACTAAAATAAGAAAATAAGCATAATTACAGCTGTGGCTCACACCTGTAATCCCAGCACTTTGGGAGTCTGAGGCAGGCAGACTGATTGAGCCCAACAGTTCAACACTAGGCTGGGTAACATGGAGAAACCCTGTCTCAAAAAAAAAAAAAAAAAAAAAATGCAAAAAAATAGGCTGGACATGGTGGTGCACACCGATAGTCCCAGCTACTCGGCTGGCTGAGTGGCACAATTACTTGGGCCCAGGAGGTGAATGTTGCAGTAAGTCAAGATGGTGCCACTGCACTCCAGCCTGGGTGACAGAATGAGACCCTGTCTAAAAAAAAAAAAAAAAAAAAGAAGCAGCATAATAAACTGGTGCTTGTATTACTAGGATTTAGAAAGTCAAAGCCTCTATAAAAACAAGAAGAAATGAAAGCCATGGAAAGAGAATACACTAAACTGAAAAGAGAGATGTGTAAGAGAGGAATTTGATAAGAAACTAATGCATGAAAACTCAAAATAATGAAAGACAGAGATCCACATTGTTCATAGTGAGATAAAAATGTCAGAAATTCAAATTGATAAAGTTTAGTACAAATTTTAGTGTAGAAAGCTGCTGACTAATCTCACATAGCCACAAAATTTTATATAAATACTACCAAACTGAATTCAAATAACATTCAAAGAAACTTTCTTGTTCATGTGATAAGGCTTATTCCTCAAATATAAATATATATTAAAATTAGAAAGTCTTTTTGCTCCAATGCAACACAATTATTTATCCCAATAAAAGGAATAATAATCCAATATGCTGAAAAGACATTTAATAAAATTATTTTTTTGCTTTGCTTATCAATTATGTTAAAATTGCTTATCAATTAGTATGATAGATTATCTATCTCAAACACAATAATGGAAACCAGTGTTCAAACTATTAAAAAAACAAGCAGATTTCCCAAGTAGATAAGAAATAAATCAGTAGCATTAAGTATTAAAAACCATAGAAAGTGTATAATTCTTAAAGTTTCTGCTCCTTCTCAAAAATCAGAAAGAAAACAACAAGCTGGAAAATACATGCATTATGCTTATCAAATATAGTATTAATGTCTTTAAAATATAAATAATTTTTATAGATCTCTAAGGAAGGAGAAAAGAGAAACAATAACAGAAATACAGTGAGCGTTTTTGACAAAACAAAACAAAGACCAAAAAAAAAATTGTATTTGCCAGAAAATATGAAAAATTGTTTAACTTCCACTAATACCAAATAACATAAGTTAAAAATAGTAACACTGTTTTTTTTTAATTCTCAAATGGCCAGGTTTTCTTTAAATTTCAAAATTGCAAAATATGTAGGAAAACAGATTTATTTTTGTTGGAATGCCACCTGTCCTGGTAATATTTTGGGAGACGGTTTGACAAAGTGATAAAGCTTAAAAATTTTCATATGATTTGAACTTAAATTCTACAGTTAAGAATATCTTAAGGCCAGGCGCGGTGGCTCAAGCCTGTAATCCCAGCACTTTGGGAGCCGGACGGGCGGATCACAAGGTCAGGAGATCAGAGACCATCTGGCAACCGGTGAAACCCTGTCTCTACTAAAAACAAAAAAAAAAAAAAAAAAACTAGCCGGGCGAGCTGGCGGGCCGCCTGTAGTCCAGCTACTCCGGAGGCTGAGGCAGGGAGAAATGGCGTGAACCCGGAGCGAGCTTGCAGTTAGCTGAGATCTGGCACTGCACCCAGCCCGGGTGAGGACAAAGCAAGATCTCCATCTCAAAAAAAAAAAAAAAAAAAAAAAAAATATCTTAAGGAAATAACCACGGATACACACACAAAATGATCAAAAGGATGTATGTGTATCCCAGAATAATTTGCAATGATAAAAAATTAGAAACAATATAAAGTTCCAACAATAGGACACGTACACTAGTTAAGTAAATTATGAGGTAATCACATAATATTATTACAATGATATTATTGAACACTATTAATTTTAACAAGTAGGTGACCAAACACCATGATTTCATTACCTATATGTACCTTACATTAGTGTGCATGTATGTGGAAATGTACAGTATGTCTGTGTGTATATGTATAAGTGTGACTGACTCATACAGTATATACTCATGTATACACTCATGTACCACATAATGATGTTTTGGTCAATGACAGACCACATATACAACCGTGATCTCATAAGATTATATTGCCATATTTTTACTCTGCCTTTTCTATAGCTATGTTTAAATATACAAATATTTAACATACTGTTACAATTGTCCACAGTATTCAGTACTGTAACATACTGTAAGGGTTTGTAGCCTAGAAGCAATACCATCTAGCCTAGGTGTATAGTAGGCTATCCCACCCAGGTTTGCGTAAATACAGTCTGTGATGTTCACATAATAACAAAATTGCCTAATGATGCTTTTCTCAGAGGGTATCCCCATTGTTAAGTGATGCATGACTGTACATCAAAATGTTGACTGTCTCCTAGTAGTGTCTTTAGGGTTTTTCATTTACTTCTATGTTATAGTTTGTTGTTTTTGTTTGCCATTTTCAAATTTTCTCTTCTACGCTTCCTTTGGACAGTATCATGTAAACTCAGAACTTTGAGTCTCACTTATAGTCTAATGGCTCCTAAATCAATATCAAACTCTTCAACTTCCAACATGAAGTTCCAGTGGCCCAGTATACACCTCTGTCTGAATGCACCATGAGGATCCTCAAACTCAACATACCCTCTCCACACACAAATACAGGTTCCCTCCTTCTGTTTTCAAGATATATCAAATATCTTTCAAGTCTGAAATCTGGGAGTAATCTATGGTGCCTTCTTTCTGACCTATCTCATTTAGTAACCATCCAGATGTGTACATTTCCAAATTATCTATCTAATTCACAATCTAATCACCCCAGTCATGGTTCAGGAATCTGAAATCTGGCTTCTTGAAAATCAAGAGTTGTTGTAAACATCTGTAGCTGAAGCTGTTCTTTCAAATCCATTTTCTGACCTGCCATCAAAGCTATCTTTCTGAAATACTGATCTGATTGTGTCTTTAAACTTCTAATGTTTTCCCTCTGTCTACAAAATAAAGTCTAAACTTCTTTACACGTCCTTTTACTATCTAGTCCTAGATAATGCCTCCAACCGCAACCCTTACCACACCCTTGTCTCCAGTCTACCCTCTCTGCAACCCCACTTTTGCACTCTATTTTAGCTACATCAATCTATCTGGAGGTTCTGAAATACACCATGCATTCTTGATGTTTGCTCTGCTTGGAAATTCTTAACAACCCTTTCCTCTCCCAATATGTCCACCTCTGATTTTCACCAGTTCTTCAAACTTTAGATCAAAGTTTCCTCTTTTAAACTTTCCCAAATTCTTCTGTTATGCATAAAATCAGTGCCCCCACTCACATTCCATGATATTAATCCCATCGTAATAAATTCTTATAGGTCTGACTACATCCCAAGCCAGATGACAAGATACTCTATGGCAGGAATTGAATTTTATATTCTTACTCTATTGATAACAAAGATTAACTATGAAGTAAGAGAATGAAAGCAATTGCCTTAATTTGTGCTAGCTGTACGTCCACCACGCAGAATAAATTAACACGTTCTAGGCCAAAATGTTTTTAGTAAATTCCATCCTGCAATCTTGAAATGAAAATTCATGTAAATATCATATGTAAACTTACTTTACCAGATCCATAGTGAGCATCTATCATATACCAGGCACTGTGCTAGGGATTTACCAATTGTATTATTTGATGATACAACCATTAACCAAAAAGAAACAAAATAAGTAAATAGATAAAACAATGACAAAAGTATAAACTGGAAGCAGTATTCTGCAGTAATTGAGCTTTCCTATTTATACTGTAATTTTAAGTCAATCACTTTTAGCCAATCGCAAATGCTTCATTTATTTTAAGTATTTACTTGGGCTTCATAGACTGAGAGTCTAGAAAGAAAGAAAAAAGTTGGTTGGCCCTATAACATTTAGGCTATTTATTATAGTCTAGCCAAATCACAGAAGAACCAGAGGGTCAAAGAAGAACTAAATCTGAAATTTATGGTCATGGAGGTTTTCCACCCACGTACATGTTTTAGTTATTGAACATGGATACAAATCATTTTGAAATGGACCCAAAGGGACAGTATATCAAACTGTGAAATGATATGCACAGGAGTTGATTAGAAGCAGACTTAATTAAATGGTTTAAAAAAAAATGCAGAAGACCAAACAAATTTCTAATAATGACAAATTCTACCATTTGGAATAAAGGTACATAGGGAATAAAGAAAATATGAATAGCAAAAAAAAAAAAAAAAAAAAAAAAAAAAAAAAAAAAAAAAAAAAAAAAAAAAAAAAAAAAAAAAAAAAAAAGTCATCAGAATCCAAATGAAAATTGGAGGCTAAATGACCTATTATTCTTAAACAAATTGTTAATTGATTACAGGATAAAAAAAATCAAATTGGCTGGGTGCGGTAGCTCATGCCTGTAATCCCAGCACTTTGGGAGGCTGAGGCAGGTGGCTCACCAGGTCAGGAGATCTAGACCATCCTGGCTAACATAGTGAAACCCTGTCTCTACTGAAAAATACAAAAAATTAGCTGGGCACGGTGGCAGGCGCCTGTAGTCCCAGCTATTTGGGAGGCTGAGGCAGGAGAATGGTGTGAACCGGGGAGGCAGAGCTTGCAGCAAGCCAATATCACGCCACTGCACTCTAGTCTGGGTGACAGAGTGAGACTCCATCTCAAAAAAAAAAAATCAAATTTAATTTTATTATCAATATTGTTATGAGTAACTCTATCATTTCAGTTGAGATGTTAAATTCCTATACAATATGATCAAGTAGCACTTAGCCCAAACATCAAAGATATTAGAGAAATTATTCACAGGCTAATGTCAAGAGGTCAAAGGAGAAAGTAAGATAATCTCAAATGGCTCAAGTATTACATACGGTAATTGGGCATCAGTGTATGATTCCACAAACAAATTAGGGAAAGAACAGAGAGGTGCTTACTTAATATGACTTAATATTGTAAACCATGGCCAAAATCATGCCTGAAGCATTCTCATTAAATTCAAGAACAAGGCAAGAATGCCTCATTACCTTTTTTTTTTTTTTTTTTTTTGAGACAGTTTTGCTCTTGTTGCCCAGGCTGGAGTGCAATGGCACGATCTCAGCTCACTGCAACCTCCACCTCCCAGGTTCAAATGATTCTCCCTGCCTCAGCCTCCCAAGTAGTTGGGATTACAGGTGCCTGCCACCACACCCGGCCAATTTTCTGTATTTTCAGTATAGATGGGATTTCATCATGTTAGCCAGGTTGTTCTCGAACTTCTGACCTCAGGTGATCCACCCGTCTCAGCCTCCAAAAGTGCCTCATCACTTTTATGTGAGAAGTTTAGCTGTTGTAACAAGGCAAGAAATATAAATAAGTGTAAAAAAACTTAATCATATTTCAGATGAAAGTGGATACATTGAAAGATAATATTGAGAAGTACTGAGAAAGATTGATATACAAGAATAACTATTTCAACTGCAAAATTTTGCAGTAACAACTGATCAGCAATAGGAGATTTCTAAAATCCAATTGTGGTATATCTACATGAAAAAATATACTTGAAAGGTAATTTTAGAGGAATCTATTATACGGAAAATTTTCATTAGGCAACCTTAAAATGAAAATTATAGCATGTGCCTTTACTACATATGTCATATAATTAGGTATGCCCATACATATATAAAAGAGTGAGAGACAAAACTGTAATTATTATTATGTTTTCCTGCTTTATCTAAGCTATTAATTTGTATATTATTTCCATAATAAGGAAAATAAGCAAAAAGTTATTTTAGAGAAACATGCAAAGAGAAGAAAGTTAGTAGAGACTTTCAATGGTTACCCTCAAATTAAAGTTATTCACAAGTGTGTAAAGAAATTTTGCAATTTATAGGGCCTTTGCAAATTTATTTGGCAAATTCACAAAGAATGAGGGCAACCACACTCTGTTGTGTGGGAGGATAATCACCTAATTAGCTTAAACAAAGATTTACTGGATGCATATAGGAATATTTTTTCCAACCCGAAAGTAGGGAGAAGAGCTGGGTCTCAAGAGGGATTGAAACCAGGAACAAGCAAGCCAGTAGAAGCTATGGTGGCTACTTCTTCTAACCTTACATTTATTTCCTCTGGAGTTACACAGTTTGTTGTCACCACTTTTCTTTGTATATCTTCTTCATTCACTCTTCCTTATGTTGATGAGATTTCTATGGTTCTCTGTGCAGTCTTAACTCTGTATTACCTGTCTACTGGTAACAAAACCAAAAAACACCTACTCTTTCAGGGCTCTTTGTGCCCTAATTCAGATTCCCAGGAAAAAGAATATAAATGAACTATCTCAATCTCTGGATTGCCACCTGCTATCCAAACAGAAAGGGACAACCCTCATAGGTAGGCAGTGGACTGAAGAGGGTGGGCATGGTCCTCAATGAAAGTGGCTGTTGATTGACTGGACTGCAAAAAATATGAGCTACGAAGAGAAGAAATAATTTAATGCTATGCTTAGGCTTAGCCAGTAGAACAATTATTTTGGAAATGTATCAGGTCAAACTGTTCTTCCAAAAGAGCACCAAATGCCAGGAAGCATGTGTAGACATTAGGAGAATTTAAGTGTAAAAATATTACTGAGAAAGAAGAAAAATGTGATGTATGATTCAAAGCTGTTAGAAAACAAATAATGTCTTCTTACCAGGTATTTTAACACTTACCCTAAACAAAAAGTTTAGCAGGAATTTAGAACACATGAAAGACATGGAAAATCTAACCATTATCTTGCAAATACTTAGGCTTCAGCAACAAGCCAACTCTGGAATGCTTCAAAAGCCAAATATATTTCAAATCAAATCTGACACAAGGGGATGCAAATGAGTGGAGGTTGAAGGGAGACTTTTTAAGTTCATGAACTTACTGTGTACTTTCTTTGTTATAGTTATCTTAAATTCATTAAAAAACATATTTAATTTGTGACATTTATTAGCATTCCAAATAAACGACATTTGGAAGTTTGTTTCATTTTTTTTATTTGTTTGTATGATTGACCACATGACCACATAAATAAACCAGGATGGAGCAAAATATTCTGTTTCTTATCTTTAAAAAACTGAAATTAAACCCCAAATGATTTGGGGTTGACTTTTATTCATAGATTAGAAGATTAATTATCTGTATTTAAATGATCAATCAATGACAGTAGTCATATTTATATACATTATCTTTCAAATGTGTTGATTTTTAAAATTATTCTGAATAAAATGTAGTCTCTGGTGGATTAAACAAACCTTACAATTCAGTTATGTGCTTCTTCTTACAACGGGGGCAGTGTTCTTTAAATATGCACTGGATATATAAATGAATCTAATTTACTACCCACCATACTTGAAGAAAGATTTTAGTAAGCATTGATGATCATGGAGCTAATTGCTACAGCAAGGTTTTGGGGTTTTGTTTTGTTTTGTTTTTTACCTGAAGAAAGTACTAAAATAGTCAAAAGGAGTTGGGTTTTTCTTTTGTGAAATGGGTAGTGTATGAAAAGAATAGGGATGTTATGATGCAGGGGAATGCTGAGTATCTCAGATTAGGATAAATTGAATAGCTGGAAGACCAAGTCTTGTACTAATGTTTGGCATATACATTTACAAACTTAAGTGTAGGCTGAATGATTGAGAGTAATACTTAAGGTCACTTAGGACTAAAAGAAAATTTGATTTTTGCTTGGGTTACATTTTATTTCAATAAAGGGTGTGAGGTGAAGTGCTGACCTTGGATTAAAGGAACCTAAGACTTCAGAAAGCTATATAAACAAAAAGGACAGAGGCAGATATCTTGCAGCTAAAATATATGATCTCCTACTGCCTCAGTGGCTTGGTCTCTGCAAGGACTGGTAGAAATATCTGTTAAAGTATGTGAGGTGGGAGATGCTAGCTGATGTGATTATATCATGTAAGAATGGCATCTGAGAGAGGATGAAGTGGGTGTGAGATAAGGTGGTAAGCTGGGATTATCAGGCAATTTAGAGAGTGCCCATTCAAATGACAATCTCCAAACATCCCCTTCTGTTAGACCTTTATCTGCTCCAGCCTGCCTTCCGCTTGGTCATAGGCATTCCCAAGTCCCTTTCACGGCTGCCCTCTCTGCCTCCTGACTTTGCAATGAACTTCATTGGTGAGTATGTATCAGTGTGTCCTGCATCTACTAGATCTTCTGACAGCATGACATAGAGGTAGTTTTGCATGGTGGTTAAGAATTTAGACTTTGGCCCAGACTATCTGCATTTGAACCCCAGTTCCTCAACTTAACCAGTTCATAATTACATAGAGAATGTAATTACATAGAGAATTACATTCTCTATGGTTCAGTTTCTTCATCTGCATTTTGGTAATAATAATAACAACCTAACTAGCCAGGTCCGATGGCTGACACTTGTAATCCTAGCACTTTGGGAGGCTGAGGCAGGTAGATTGCTTGAGCCAGGAGTTTGAGACCAGCCTGGGCAACATGGCAAAACCACGTCTCTACAAAAAATACAGAAAGAATTAGCCAGGTGTGGTGGCTCACACCTGTAGTCCCAGCTATTCTGGAAGCTGATGTGGAAGAATCACCTGAACCTGCGAAGTTAAGGCTATAGTGAGCCGTGATAGTGCCACTGCATGCCAGCCTGGGCAACAGAGCAAGACCCTGTCTCCAAAATAATAATAATAATAAAGGATAACAACCTAAGTAAGAAAGCTTGCTATTGTGAATATTTAATAAATTCATATGGGCAAAGTGCTTAAAGTGGTGCCTGACAAGTACTAATCATTCATTATCATATACCATGATTCATCCAAGGAACTTTGAACATGTTGCTAGAATACATCTGTCAAGTAGATAAACCAATTACAACGCAACCATCATTTTATGCAGAACAGTGAATGAAAACCAGTAATCATGTTTATTATTGATAGGACACGGGATTAGGGAAAATTGTGACTCTATAACCAACAACTACACAACGCCACCTGAGCCAAAAAGTAGGTGGTAACGCTTTTGGCAGAAGAGCAGAAAAATAATTATTTAAATCTGTGTAATACTGAGGAGAACATTACAGGAGTGGTTAAAGGGCAGTTGTGACAGTGGTATGGAGAAGGGACATAAATTTAAAGGCCCAGAGCCTGCAGATTCCCTCTGAACTCACTGGATGAGCTTCTCTCTCCAGTGGTGCTGTAAAGTTTACCTCCTTGATCACATTTTGTGGAAAAACAGGTAGGAGTCCACATCTGTCTGAGCTACTTCTAAACACTTTATATTGGTCTCTCAGGAAAGTGATCTGAATTTGCTAAAATTATCCTATCGTTTCAAAAGTCAAGTATCCACTGAATAGTCCTTTGAGATGTTATAACTGTTTTGTTTCAGTTATTTGCAACAGAAACAAATTCAGGAAAACACAATATAATGCTTGATATACTGAAATGAAATGCACTAAAGATATATCTTTTCAAGAATTCTAAAGTTTTAATGAATATCATTTTCTAGGTCTTGTAGGAGGTACAAAGTCAACTAAGATGGGATCTTTGTCCTAAGCAGAGGGAAGACAACAAACGCAACAAGGGAGTTATAAGCCATGTATATACATCTCTGTAATTTGCTTATCTAATGTCTCCCTACAGTATTTCCCCACATTTTGGGAAAATATCAAATTGGTGAATACAGATTACTCTGAAAAATTCCCACAAGAACCATACTGCTGTGACTTCAGTCACCTTTGCCTACTAAATTTTGATACTCGGTCTCATCCCATGAAACAACAGGAGAAAGAGGAAATATTGAAAGAGAAAATGTGAAAGGAAATAAAGAAAAAGGCATTGGTGCTTTCTGTGTTTGTGGACTCTCAAATGCTGGCCCATGTGTGAGTTCTTTGAAGAATGCTCTACATTTTCTCAGATGCCACTTCCAGTACTGCACCTAGTAATTTCTTACTGCTGGAGTTCTCTGCTTAGTGGGCAATAAAGTGATTTCAGTTGAGCTATTTTCCATAGTTCTTCACCTGTGGAAATGTCATATACCCTTGCTTTGCCAAAAGTTGATTGTGCAGGCTGGTCCTCAGCCTCCCTTTCGAGCTGCCACAGAGGACCCTGCTGATGGTCCACCCAAACTTCCCAGCCTTCCCCTGCCAGCATCTGCATCTCTGCCTGAGGGCTTTCTTGGGTGCCTGGAGATGACTTTGCCTACTTGCAGTGGACAGAAAAGTGACAGAGAATTATTGCCCTGCAGGGAGCAACCCTCGGCAGTGACTGACATGAGGTAGTCTCTAAATACCTGAGACCTATCACCCTTAAGTTGTGATACTTCTAAGGCCTGAATTCTACACTGGCTCCCAGTGTTCCCTAGTGAAATTAAGAACAACTACTGTTCTATGGTGCTGTTGGCTGGCTTCCCTTCCTTGTCTCATTTTCCCACTCTCACATCAATATTTACTAGGACCAACTCCCCAATAAGCTACTTACACTAGAATCCACATCTTAGTTTGTGTTTCTGGCAGAGCCTAGATGGAGACATCAGATGTGTCTCCAGCTCACTTCTTCTTCCATAAGTAGGCACAGGGGCAAGTCAACGCTCCTGCTCAAGTTCTAAGAGTGCACATAGTTTGTGAAATTGAACTTACATTATATAGAGAGTTTCATATAGTCATGGTAAACACACACAATGTGTGATGAACATTCTTTTATAGGGAACTTTATCTCAGATTATTTTCTCATGGGAAATTCCTTGATTGGTAAACATTTAGCTTTAGGATTTATACTTTTATTGCAAACATACTGACAATTTACCATATTGCTCTGGAAACATGATGCCAGTTTCTTAAATATGTAGACAAATCGTGAATGCTCTATCTTCAGAGTAAAAGGCCTGTGAAGAGTAAGATCTCGAATGCATAAGAAAGAAGGGAAAATGCTTGGTGAAAGTTCTACCTTGCTGAGGGAAGAGACCCTTACTCTGATAAATATAAGAAAATAAGGATGATTACAAATGCTCAAGTTTATGGGTTGAACTAGTGAAAATTTAAGAGTTTATATCTAATAAAATTAGAAGTGTTTGGTATTTTAACCATGTACATACACAAATATACATGTTAAACACTGTCTTTGAAATTAGAAAGACAGGCCAGGAGTGATGGCTCCTGCCTATAATCCCAGCACTTTGAGAGGCCAAGGTGGGAGGATTGCTTGAGCCCAGGAGTTCAAGACCAGCCTGGGCAACATGACAAAACCCTGTCACTATAAAAAATACAAAAATTAGCGAGGCATAATTTGTGACCCTGCAGTCCCAGCTACTTGGGAGGGTGAGGTGGGAGGATACCCCAGGAGGTTGAGGCTGCAGTGAGCCATGATCATGCCATTGCCCTCCAGCCTGGGAGACAGAGTGAGACCCCGTTTCAAAAAATAAAATAAAAAGTAAATTAAATTAGAAAACAAACAAACACACTTTGCATTAGCAACGGGTACATCCTACCTGCTGGTGTTGTAGGATGGGCAATTTAAAAATTGAGGCTTTGGGAGGCCGAGGTGGGCAGATCACCTGAGGTCGGGAGTTTGAGACCAGCCTGGCCAACAAGGAGAAACCCCATCTCTACTAAAAATACAAAATTAGCCAAGTGTGGTGGTACATGCCTGTGATCCCAGTTACTTGGGAGGCTGAGCCAGAAGGATCACTTGAATCCAGGAGGTGGAGTTGTGGTGAGCCAAGATTGCACCACTGCATTCCAGCCTGGGCAACAAGAGTGAAACTCAGTCTCAAAAAAAAAATAAATAAAAAAAGATTGAGGCTATTGGGACTGTTTCAGAGAAATTAAGAAAACAGTTAATCAAACTCATGTCCTCAAAATATACTTTATATACTCTGGCAGCAGCTTACAACTGGAAAAATACTTAACTTGGTGTTATTACTTTTTCTTAGTAAATGACTCAATTATGTAATAAGTCCTACTAAGAACTCCCTTAAATTTTTTTCTCTATTTATCCTGTAGGAATTAAATTTTTCCTTAATTAATTTCAAATTACATTTATTCACACAAAACAAGGTAGTTATCACTATTTCAATAAATGTAGTAATTAGAATCTATCTTCAAGTTTACAGCTTACACATTTAGTGCATCTATGAAATAACTATGTGCTCTGAACTTGAAAATCTTTATTGCTTCACCCTTTACAGAAATAAACTATTAACTTCTTGAATGACCCCATGAGAAAGACATATAGTGGAGAAGATGAATACTTTAAAAATCTTTTCATATAGATGGATAAGGGAAAATGCATCTACGGATGGTTCACATATTACATTTTCTGAGTGCTATCATTCATTTCAAGCGAAGCATTGTAACAACATTCATGCTAAACAACAACTTTCACAGAGTTTTTCCTATCCACAGCTGACCTCTAAACCGAAGCAGGTTACTGTATGGAAGCGAACTCTGACTCTATGCCGGAAATCCAGTCTTCATATGGCCCGGAGAGATTTAGAGAACAGTCTTTAAAATATATGGGAAATGCAGAGACAATCCATAACAGGAAATTCCTTTCAATGTAGACATGCCTTCACCTGGCAGCTTACTAGAGAAAAGCTGAAGAAGAACCATGTCTTCCTGAGAAATGTTCATTTGTATTTATCAAACTAACATTAAAGTATTAATTTTATTTTGTAGAATACAATTTTCCCTGTCTCTATCAGTATCATCTTTTATTTGTGAGTGAATTTCATATTATTTAGAAGCTTCTGACTTCTGGGAAACTAAGATAAAAAGTTTCTGTTACGTGTGCGTATGCGTGTGTGTGTATGTGTAGCAGTCTTCATCTGTCGTGCAGGCTGAAGTACTGTGGTGCAATCTCAGCTAACTGCAACCTCTGCCTCCTGGATTCAAGCGATTCTTCTGCCTCTGCCTCCCAAGTAGCTGGGATTACAGGTGTGCACCGCCACTCCTGGCTAATTTTTGTAGTTTTAGTAGAGATGGGGTTTCACCATGTTGGCCAGGCTGGTCTTGACCTCAGGTGATCAACCTGCCTCAGCCTCCCAAAGTGCTGGGATTATAGGCATGAGCCACCATGCCTAGCCAAGCTTAGCATCCACATTTTCCTTCTTTTTCAGCAATAAAGCTCCATAAAACTAAGGGTAAGCATGAAACCAAGTGTTCCCCAATGAGATCTACGTGGAAGTACTGCACAGACTGCCACAGAGTCTCCGTAAGATTGTGACTGTCTCTGTCCTTTTCTCCTTCTTGGCATTTGGAATGAGTCCCTGATGGTAGGAGCTCCAGTAGCCATCTGAGACCATGAGGTGACCTGAAGATGATGGAGCAGAGCTGAAAAGAGGGAACTGGATCCCAGAAGACTTTTCAGACCTGTCATTTTCCCTCTGAATTTTCTACTCAAGACTTAATTTGAGAAAGAAATAAATGTCCATCATGTTTAAGCTAGTGGTACCTCAGATTTTCTATTAGATCCAGCTAAGTTACTCCTAGCCACTTCATTCATTCTAGTTTATATCATTTAGGGGGTTAACACCACCTCAACCTCTGCCATTGATTGTTCCATGTCAGGCCATGAAATAGCAATCAAGGACCACAAAATGAAACTCCAAGTGCCAAGGTGGGGACTCCAATGAGCTGAAAAAATACACACCCAGAATTGCTACAATTTGCTAAGAGTCAGCCAAAAAGCCAGAGTTTTGAAAACATGCTATCTCCTGATTTTAAAATGTGTGATTAAATTAGACACACACACACACACACACACACACACACACACACACACACATACACGCCAAGTGAAATGCACCCTTGGAATGAATATGACTTTACAGCCATGGTTTACGTTCTCTGGGTTACACTGTTTGGCTTCATGTCTTGTGTAACAGTTTAGCAACCCTGGACATGGAATCCCCTACTTCTCCCTAGCTTTTGATACCTACCTCCAGATGTAATATAGTAAGATATAGAGAAAGAGTGGTTACAAAAAGACCAGGTGATAAATCAGAAGACTGGATAGACTGTCTTTGGCAATTACTTAGCTACGTGATTTGTGTGTAATTATGGTCATTGTTAAGAGAAATTCTCTCTATGCACATTTGTATCATTAGGTCATTGGTGGAGAATTTTCCTACCCTTTGGCCACAGCTGTGAGGGAGGACAAAGCAGTTGGCTCTTTCCACGTGTCTAAGCATTCACAGTCTTTGACCAAGCATTTTCATGATATATTTCAACCAAACAGAATATAATACTGGCAGCCAATAATAATAAGTGCCTTTAGCCGTAGCAGTAGGTACACATTCTTATTACATACCAGTGTCCTATATGCAGGAAATAACAAAACTAATAAATAAAATATGCATAATGCAAGATTAAGAAGAAATTTGAATTTGACATTTAAGAATTATTCACTCTCTCTTGAAATTAAAAATTTTAGGCCAGGCACAGAGACGCACACCTGTAATCCCAGCACTTCGGGAGGTCGAGGTGGGCATATCACTTGAGCCCAGGAGTTCGATACCAGCTTGGAATACATGGCAAAACCTCATCTTTACTAAAAATACAAAATTTAGCCAGGTGTGACGCCGAGATGGCACCACTGCACTCCAACCTGGGTGACAGAGGGAGACCCTCTCTCTCTCTCAAAAAAAAAAACCCCAAAAAACCAAAAAATGAGTACTACTTTTTTGCCTGGGAAATACATGTGAGGTCTGGAATTGTTGTAGGTACTGAGGATTTATTTATTCAATATTCATTCATTCCATTCCATTCCATTTCATTCCATTTATACTTCTAAAATTCTGATAAGGTTGAAAAAGAGATTCCTATGTAATACTAGAGATGATTTGAGAATTGTTCAAAAGCTTAGAAGCACAAAAGAGAGAACATTTCCAGACGTACATTTGGAAATATATCTTTTCAGCATAAAGAACTTAGCTGCTCCAACAGTGAGCGATTCTTGATGTTAAAACTATCCTCTGAGTGTGGAACAACTGAGTCCACTGCAGATTATGTAAGTGCCCCCACCCCTTCCTGTAGAAAAGAAGAACCCAAACTTTGTTTATTGCTTCAGCACTGGGGCCATCAGAGAGACCACTGCAAAACATACAAAGGCTATTATCAGCCTATTGTATGAACAAACCCTAGTGGCATCTCACAGATCTTCAGGGTTTGTTAGAAAACATAAAAGGAGACACTTTCTTCCCATAAGCCTGGGAGAGAAGATTACTCTCTAGGGAAAGGTGTGAATATCTACCAGTGTGGACACATCATGGATGAAGCTCTTTCCCTGAGCTAGGAAGCACTTCCGCCCATATATTCCCAGTCCTCCGACCATCTAAAGCTTGGATGTTTGGCGAGGCAGCACATTCTCCACCAGAGGATCACATTTCTGGAATTCTGGAACAATGAGGAAAGCAGATTTTTTTTTTTTTCCAAAGGAAGCTTCATGCTATGTTTGTTTAACGGATCTTTAGCAAAAGCGAAGTGGAAAATGAGGGGCTCTGGTTTTATTTTGATGTGAAATATGCAGGATTAAGAAGAGCCTGGCATTCACAGCGGGGCCAATCCAAACATATTCGCTTTAGGAAAGGTAAGTTATAAACACATGGCAGGAAGAAAAACCAAGAAGAAGGTCGTTATGAGGTAATTACTCCCCTGGAACAAACAGCTGAAGAGCTTTTTATGAATTCTGTAAAAGGATTTCATGTAATTAAGTTCAAGGTGCTAAACTTTCCCCCAGGCTGTTGATTGTGTACTAATTACAGAATTCACTGCTTTCGTCCTTGTGCTCTTTGAAGAGTGCTATGGGGTAGTGTCTGAAGAGGAAATGTCTACACTGCATTTTACCCATTCAAATCAGGTGTGATAATCGTGACTACCCATTCATATACTACCCCTCGTGTTGTCCAATTCTGACACCAAATAATGATCATTTAAACAGTGAAGCAACACTGTTATCCTTTTTGTCTGGTCAGTCCCATCTGCTGAGAAATAACAGCAAGTTTCATGTTGTTAAAGAAAATTCTACATCTCACAGTTTTTCCATAAGAGGAATAAGATGTCTGACTGAGGGGTAACTGTGTGCTTGCAAGGTGTGCCTATGCACCATACATGTTTATGTGTTTGCCTGTGATTGTGTCAGTGCACAGTTGTGTGAGCATTCAGTTTCAAATAGAAAAGGTTTGAAAAACTAATTTTTCCAGGGAGTAATTAATAAACTCAAAATATCCCTGTGATTTTCAATTTCACACAAAGACTAGGTCACAATCTGTTATAATATTACCATTCTGCACACATGCGGGAATCTGACGAATGATGTCATTTCCATGATGAAATGTACAAAGTTTCAGGTCAAAACCCACACAAGACAGCTTACCATTTTCAAACTAACTCGGTCGCTAAATGCTTCTGCCTGATCCCTATGCAAAAATTCAAGCCTCAACCAACACCATTTCTAAACATTGGTCGTCTTCTACCAATTTTCTCTAAATCTTTTATTTTAGTTATATCTAAGAATGCTCATCAGAGGCTTGGAAAAGTTATAATGAAGACACCTAAGCTTCCAGTTTAGACAGGGACTGAGCCAGCTGACCTTCTTTTGTACCTTCTCATAGCCCAACCAAAATGAGAAAAAATAAAAATAAAAATGAAGTCAAAGGGAAGACCAGCTAATACAAACTTTTGAGAAATCCCTGCTTGTTAGATTAAAAATGGATCCAGGCTGAAGAGCAGCACTGGGAACCTTGTTGGCAATTTCACTTTCCAAGACAGGATGTAGTGCTTGGAAGGGGAAAGCTAAAGACAGAGTAGGTCTTGAGGGGAGCACTGTGTACTCGACTCATTACCCATTTTACTGTTTTGGATCAACATTCTCAGAGGCCCCGGGCAAGTCTGGCCAAGCCAAACAGAGGAGCTGGTACCTGGCAGGTTTTTCCCTGATGCAGCAGGGTTCTTCCTTGATGGAGGAGACCATGGCATTAGGAATAAGGCCAGCCATCAGGACCTCATGAGTATTTAGAGCAGAGACCAGGTCCAACAGGGAACAAGAGCTACAAAACTATACTCTGCATGGCGTGACTGCTTCAACACACAGAGAGCATTTTTAGGGTAGCTATTTCATCTCTTAAAGGCAAAAGTCTTTAAACCTTCATAAACAATGAAAACAGCACAAATGAAAAGAAAAATAGATCCAACAGACTAACAAAACATTTGTTGCTATCACCTTAAACAAAATTAAAGCACAGAGAAAAAATATTTGCCACATACTTAGGTCACTGACAGCTCAGGGTTAATACTATTAAGATTTAAAGAGCATTTGCAAATCAATAAGAAAGAGAGCCATCCCCAGTTAAAAACTGGATAATAATCCTCAAATATCTTAATGGGTATTCAAAAAAAGGAGCTATATGTGGACAAAAACATCTTTTTTCAATATTCAGCCTCACCAATAGGGAAATGCAATTTAAAATGGGACTCCATTTCTCACTTAGAAAGTTGGGGGGTTAGGGGTGGAATCTTCAAATGATATTAGCCTGCACTGGCTGGTCTGCACCCCAGGTCCTGACACTGTCACTGTATGTGGAGGGCAGGTTGGCACCATTTTCTGCAGAGCAACTTGACACATGTATTAAATGCCTTAAAAACATGAATATTCTTTGGTGCAATAATGGCACTTCAAGAATTTGCATTAAGGAAATGATTAGAGATATGGGCAAAGATTTAGTTATACAATGTTTGTAACAGCCTAAATATATAATAATAGGTAGTCTCTCTCTCTCTCTCTCTCTCTCTCTCTCTCTCTCTCTCACTCTCTCTCTCTTTCTCTCTCTCACACACACACACACATGAAAGCACATTCTACAGTGGAAAACTGTATGACCATGAAAAATAATGATAGTAGAAATATGTTCCTTATTTTGGAAAGAAGACTGAAATATATGGTGGGAATACAAAGTCAAATTACAAGAGGATGTACAATTGAATCCTTTTTTCCGGGTAAACATAATTTACGCATAATATATGCATGAAAACATGTCTGTTACCTAGACAACTGAATAAAGTCAAGGAAGCTATGTACCAAACTAT
The DNA here is from genome assembly GCF_001698545.2 of Rhinopithecus bieti. Classification (NCBI taxonomy): domain Eukaryota; kingdom Metazoa; phylum Chordata; class Mammalia; order Primates; family Cercopithecidae; genus Rhinopithecus; species Rhinopithecus bieti. The sequence goes on from NW_016804850.1 coordinate 120,507, forward strand.
GACAGTGTATTTCCAGGAAATAGTTTTCCTGATTATTTTATTTTCTACAATAAACATTTATTATCAGCAAAATAAAATGTATATAAAAAGAGAAAAAAGGAATCAAAGAGGCTTCAACAAGAATCCAAACATAGAAGGCATATTTTTAAAAATCAAAGTTTCTATACATCAAGAAAAGTTGTGTGAAATTTAATTTTAAAAGATGCTATTCATGACAGTAATATTGAACAGAATATATTTATATATAAATATGAAAATACATACAGGACTTAATTTCTAAAAATCTACAACTTTGTTAAGGATTATGCATAAATGTATATGTATAAAGAATACGCATAAATGCTATTAAGCAAATTATATGAATCAAATAGTGCTGGGTCAACTGCTAATCTATTTGAAAAATAAAATTAGACATCTTTGTCATACTATGCACAAAAGTAAGTTCCAGATGGATTAATCTGTTAAATAGAAAATGATTTCTCTGATTTGGGAAATGAGAAGGCTATTCTAAGACTTTGAGAAACTATAAGGTCTTACACTTTTGAAATGGAAGAATTATTACTATAAAATATAAATAATCCCCAAGTTAATTCAATATTTTCTATATTGAAATCAAAATCCTTACTGACTTCATTGGTAATATGTAAAATGAATTTAAAATTCATATTAAATAATAAGTGGGTATTAACTAGAAAAGAATACATGTTTAAAAGGAGAATTTGCACTACCAGATATTTAAATATGTTGTAAAGTTACAATAGTTAAATCATTTTGGCAATGATACAAATGACATAAAAAATGGGAGGAAATAGAAAGCCAGGAAGAGATCAAATACCCATAAGCATTTACCACATGAAAAACGTGACATTCAGTTAAATTGGAAAACGCTATTAAGCAAGTAGTGCTGGAACAACTGGGTAACTATTTATTTTTTAAAATTAAATTAGACCTCTTTGCCATACCATACACAAAAATAAATTCCAGATGGATTAAGTTGCTACATGGAAAACTATTTCTCTGATTTGGGAAAAGAGAGAGTTATTCTAAAACTATGAATATAGGATCTTAAGGAAAATGTTTGATAGATTTGAGTGTATAAAAATGTAAACCATTCATCTAACAACATTTCCATAAACAAAAATAAAAGGCAGTAAACTGGAAAAACATTTGCAGCATATACACAAAAGAATTACTAGCCTCATATATAAAGAGCTTTGGCAAATCAATAAGAAAAAAATAAGCCAATGTGCACTATAATGGCAAAATGGGCAAAAACTATGGTAATTATCAAAGGACAAAATACAAATGTCCAGTAGATGTACTGGAAAATGTTCATCCTCAAAAATAAAAAATGTGTATTTGCTAAAATGATGCCTCTATCACATCTTAAATTGACAAAGATACTAAAAAAATAGTATATGATATTGGCGAATATGTGACAAATTTACTGCTGATATACTCTGCTGATGAGAATATAAATTTATACAACCCTCCAAGGGAGAAATGGACAATATGTATCAAGAAGTTACAAATGTTCCTAACCTTTAGTTCGGGAACTCTTATAGAAATTTTTCCTAAAGATGTAAACAAAGGAGTCCACAAATGTTTATGTTCACGATAACTTAGTAAGGAAAAATCCTAAGTGTCCAACAATAGGTGATTGTTGCATGCAGTGGAATAGTATGCAGCGAATGTAGAACATTTTAATTAGGATATAACAAATGAAAAATGTAGGCTACAAAACAGCAAGATACCAATTTGGTTAAAAGTATGAATGGATGTACATACTGGGCAACTGTTCAACAACCTGCAAACAGTGGCTTTTTTTAAAATGATGAAATTTTAGGTTTTTCTTTTTTCCATTTTCCTCCTTTTTGTTTAATTCATTCTACAAACACTGGTTTGTTATTATGTGTTAGACTTTCTATATGTTCCTTTTTTCCCCACTGAATATGGATTAATTTGTAACCAGAAAAACAGACACATTTTATAAAAGTCCGACATCCCAAACTGACTTCCTCTTCCAGATGTTAAAATCTAATAAAGGATTGGAGCAAAAATAGGAAGGGCAAGAATCTTACATTGAAAGCATAACGTAACTTTAAAAAGAATTGGGGTTACGCTCAGATCACTCCGTGTCCTACCTTTAGAAACACTTTGTAAACCATACTCACCTGTTTCAGCTTGGATGCCTCTGCTCCTACAAATGTGAATGTGATTAGCGTCTCAAGGATCCCTTCCTAACAGGTCCTCAAAGCCGACTATTTAAGGAGCCTGACATCTCTCTAAGCGTTTTAAAATCCATTATCCCATTGGAGTCCCCACAGTAATAACAGGGGGGTAGCTATGACTCTGGTTTTGTGGATGGGGACGCCTGACTTGGGGAGGTTATGCCTTGCCCAGGACTGAACCCCGGGTTAGAAACGGGCAGGCAGCGGTGAGTGGGAAGGGCCCGGGGACTAGGGCCGGGACCGGGAGGGGCGGGCACCTTACCGCGGCTTGCTGGAAGGCGCCCTTGGTGTAGGTGCCGCCACCCCGGTAGGAGATGGCAGGGATCTCTTGGAGGAGCAGCGCGCACTTGTGCTGGCGCGCGCGGCGGGTGGAGATGTAATCGACGCGCGGCACCACGTAGTTCTTGGACGAGAAGGTCACGATGGCCACGCGCGTGGCCGTGGGCACCACGGGGAAGTCGGACAGCAGCTTGCGGACGAACATGAGCTCGCTGCGGAAGTTGACTTCGCCCACGCTGGACGAATCATCCACCAGGAAGACGAGCTCCAGGCGCTCGCTGAGCTCCCGCAGCCGCCGCACGCGTCGCCTGAACGCCTGGCCCAGCCGCTCCACTCTGCTCCCCGCCGCTTCGTCGCCAGGAGCCGGCGGCGCGGGGAGACTCCCGGGGGCCCCCGGCGCGGTCTCGGGGAAGAGACGGAAGCTGAAATTGCGCGACGGGGACATCTGCTGAAAGGTCGCCCAGCCCGAAACGAGCGCCAGACCCCAGCAACAAAAGGCCAGGCGAGGCCACATCGCGCTGGAGACAGAGCGGCTGCCCCGGAGCGCAGGCGGCGGCTCGGGCGGGAAGAGGCGCCCTGCGGCCCGACTCGCAGAGGGGCGTGCGCGGAGCGGGGCGCGGGGCAGCAGCCAAGATCCTCAGCGCCCTTTCATCTGACACTGGGGACAGACACAATCCAGACTCCTCAGCAGCTCGGAAACTCCGGAGGGAACGGCGCGCGCTCTCTACCCCTCTCGCTGTCCTCTTTTTTTCTTCCCTCTCTCCTCCTCCTCTCTCTCCCTGAAGCCTATAAAATGTTTGAAGGAAAGGGGGCAGTCAAGAAAAATCTCCCGCTTCCCTCCTTCTCTCCCTCTCTCCCTCTCCCCGCTCCTGTCTCCTTTCTGTATCTCTGACTCTATCTCCCTCCTCCCCCTCTCATTCTCCTCCCGGGATCAAGCCAAAGGCTCGGAGATTCCATGACACCAGAACCCCGCGTCTGTCAGGCTGTCAACATTCCCGCAGCAAGCGCACCAGCGCCGAAGCCCTGATTGATCCCATATGTCTGGCAGGAGCTGCAGAGGAATTCACTGGAGATGGATCCAGATACCGAGAGTGCCACAGTAATTGGAAACACTTTGTAGACGAAAACATAGACGCGGGCTGGCCAGGGAGTTGAAAGCATCCTTTGAAAACTGCTTGCTCACCTTTTGTGTTTCTTTTCCCCCATTCAGTGTCCCAAAGCCCTCACCAAATAGATGATTGTACAATTTTCCTGATGGGGATTTCTAATCAGTGGTGTGTGTGAGCGTGCAGACCCTTAAGGGCCCCCTGAGATCACACCATAAAGGGGTTGCATCTAACCTTATGCATTCCATAGGAATGATTTGTCATGGTGCTTCAGTCGTGCGTTTATTCATTCTTTCCTGATATTAACAAATACTTTTTGAATGCCCATTGTGTGCCAGGAGCTATGTGAGGCACTGTAAATACAAGGAACAAAAATTGACACGGATTCTATCCTCAAGGAACTTAAAGGGTAACAAGTCAGGTGACCATTAACCAGATATTAACATACAAAATATATGTAATGACAACTGACCGTGCTAAATAAAGGAGAGTTTAGGTAGACAGACTTGACCTTGGAGAGGCCGGAGAAGCCTTCTCTGAGGACGGAAAGTTTGTGCTGAAATCTGAAGCATGAGTAGGGGGTCCCCAAACCCCTGTCATGTGCTCTTATTTCAACAGATAAGATTGACCTGGCTTTGAATGATACCTGGCATATATCTGCTTTGAAACAAGTTGCTGCCTGGGGTGGTTTTTCCAAAGCAGGACCCCCAAAGGGGATAGCGCACGGGTAAAGAAAAGGTGCACTTTACATGAGGGTGGGACCTTTGGTTAAAAGATTTCAGCTAGGAGTCAGGAATCCTGTGTAGATAAGCCTACAGTTATGTAAACCACCTGAACTGAGTCACTTCCAATCCTTGGCTCAGCATCAGTATCTATTTCATGATGGAATTCAGTGATCTCAGTTTCCTCTGTTTCTAACAGTGAAAGATTTAACTCCATCTGTACTTACCAAAATACTTTCAGTGACAAGCATCACAATGCATTGGTTAATACCGTTAGGGCTCTGGCATCAGCTTTCCTGGGTGAAATCATGACTCTGCCATTTACTAGTTGTATAGCCTTGACTCAGTTTGTTCATTTGTAAAATGGAGTAATAACGGTAACATATTAAGGGCTGTCATAAGGATTAAGTCATAAAAAAGTAAAATTCTTAGGACAATGCTTGGAACATAGGACGTACTCAATAAATGCTGGCTGGTTGCTCTTATTGCCACCTTTAATCATGAATGTTCTTCAAATTATTTTCCTAACAATACTTTATTGACCACCTACTATGTCCCAGCATGTAAGATACTGAGGATTTCAAGGTGAAAAAGACTGGGTTCCAGTCCTCCAGAAGTTAAAAGAACATTAGAAAAGAACATAGATTTGCAAACAATTGCAAAGCAGTAGGATGATTGCAAAAGCAGAGAAGGAGGAGCAAGGAGGAGAAAGAGCTCATTCTTCCTGGGAAATGAGTAAGACCTCATTTGAGTTGGGACTTTTTTTTTAAAAAAGAGAATGGTTTTCCAAATTTCGTCTACTCTGTGTTTTTTAAAACGCATCATGAAGCCCTTTATGTGCAAAGCACCGTAGCATCTGCAATGTGTGCCATCTCCTGTGTTCCCCGCACAAACCAAGGAGGTATGCAATTGCTTTAGAACTCTTGCTACAAGTAAGTGGCACCCAATGTCTCCTCATTTAAACAAAAAGGGGTTTCTTTGTTCGTGTAACTAAACTAGGGAAAGGGCAGAGGGTAGAGCTGGTCTCAAAAGGCTTGGAAAAGGAAATTAAAATAGGTCTTGAATTTTTTTCTCACTTTGGCTTCTCTTTGTATGCCACATTTAGTCTCTTCTTCAGGTTTATAACCTGAGAAAGACTTTTACCCCACAAACTCAAATTAATAGTATTTTGAGAGGTCTGCCATAGGTCTAGGCACATTCAAAGCTCTGTGGATAATTCTGACACATGCTCTAAGGGTGAACGCCTAAGAACAGCACTCTGGCATTGTGTACCTCCAATGGAATGAACAGTCGGGCCTCTGTTACTTATCCTCATGGTAAGAGAGTGGGGACACATCAGTCAGAGAAGTCCTGCCTGAGTGTTATTAAGACTGCTGCTCCAACTCTTGCCACTGCTCCCCAGTGCTCTGTAGTCCCTTCTACTCTCTAGTCTAAAGCAGTGGTTCCCAGAAGGAGGGATTTGCACGTCTCACTCCCAGGAACCTTAGGCAATGTCTGGAGACATTTGGCGGATGGGGCAGTACTACTGGCATCTAGTGTATAGGGGTAAGGGATGCAACTAAACCTCCTACAATGCACTAGCAGCCCCCACAACAAAGAATCATCTAGCCCCAAATGACAATAGTGGTGAGGTTGAGAAACTCGGGCCTATACCACAGTAATAGATGCAGAAGATGATAAAAACTTGTTAGACTAAAAATTAAGATTAGAAAGGCTGGGCACAGTGGCTCACGCTTATAATCCCAGCATTTTGGGAGGCTGAGGCAGGTGGATCATTTGAGATCAGGAGTTCGACACCAGCCTGACCAACATGGTGAAACCCTGTCTCTACTAAAAATACAAAAAAAAAAAAAAAAAAAAAAAAAAAAAAAAAATAGCTGGACATGGTGACACATGCCTGAAGTTCCAGCTACTCGGGAGTCTGAGACAGGATGATCACTTGAACCCAGGAGGTGGTGGTTGCAGTGAGCCGAGATCGCACTACTGCACTCCTGCCTGGGCGACAGAGTGAAACTCTGACTCAAAAAAAAAAAAAAAAAAAAAAAAAAAAAAAAAAAAAAAAAAAAAAAAAAAAAAAAAAAAAAAAAGAAAGAAAGAAAAAGAAAAAGCAACTTAAAGGTATAGAAATGACAACATGGACCTGAAGTGCAAAAAAACCTATCCTGACTTCATCTCATGAAATAAAGACTTCTGGGGGAAAAAAAAAAGTGTGTTGGTGGACTAGGGCAAGAGGCATGCATTATATTCTTCTCACCACGTAACTGTGATTCAGAGTCCCACATTTTGTTCAATCAGGAATGGAACCTCAATCCTGTATACCCATTGGGACCTCTGCTTTAGTTGAGGACACCAGCTATACCCTCACTTCACAGCACCCATCTTTCTACATTGAAGCAGATACCGTGAACAGATAAGTTGCAATGTGCATTTGGGGAAAGATGGAAGAGGGACGGAAAAAGAGAGCAGAGAGTGGTGCTGGCAAAGATCCACCTGAGATATACCAAGCATCAAGTCCAGTCATGGGAGCAGAGGCAGGAAAAATGTCTGTTTCCATGCGTGCTAGTTGTCATGTTTTGTTTTGTTTTGTTTTGTTTTAAAAACAAAACTATAACACAGTGTCAGTGAATCACAGTGGCAGGCAGTGAAGATAGGAGGAAGATGCCACCTTGTGACTGCATTATTTATGACTGTATTTATAAGAATATCTTTCTGCCGTGAATTTAACAAAGACATTCTCTCACATACAGACGTTGGGAACATCTGCCACTCTATATTTTTTCCTTTTTAAAAATCGGTTTTTTGGGGAACAGGTAAGTTCTTTAGTGATGATGTGTGAGATTTTGATGCACCCATCATCTAAGCAGTATACACTGAGCCCAATTTGTAGTCTTTAATCCCTCAGCCCCTTCCCACCTTTTCCCCCTGAGTCCCAAAAGTCCATTGTGTCATTCTTATGCCTCTGCATCCTCACGGCTTAGCTCCCGCTTATGAGTGAGAACATACGATGTTTGGTTTTTCCATTCCTGAGTTACTTCACTTAGAATAATAGTCTCCAATCCCATCCAGGTTGCTGCGAATGCCATTAGTTTATTCCTTTTTATGTCTGAGTAGTATTTCATCATTCACAGTTTCTTATCCACTCATTGATTAATGGGCATTTGGGCTGGTTCCACATTTTTGCAATTGCAAATTGTGCTGCTATAAACATGCCTGTGCAGGTATCTCTTTCTTTTCCTCTTTTCCTCTGCTATAAACATGCCTGTGCAGGTATCCTCTTTCTTTTCCCACCCAGTAGTGGGATTGCTGGATCAAATGGTAGTTCTACTTTTAGTTCTTTATGGAATTGCCACACTGTTTTCCATAGTAGTTGTACTAGTTTACAATCCCACTAGCAGTGTAGAAGTGTTCCCTGTTTACCACATCCACCTTAACATCTATTATTTTTTTATTGTGACTATTCTTGCGGGAGTAAGGTGGTATCTCATTGTGGTTTTGACTTGCATTTCCCTGATCATTAGTGATGTTGAGCATGTTTTTATATGTTCATTGGCCATTTGCATATCTTCTTTTGAGAATTGTTTATTCATGTCCTTAGCCCATTTTTTATGGGATTGTTTTTTTCTTTCTTGCTGATTTGTTTGGGGTCATTTTAGATATTAGTCCTTTGTCAGATGTATAGATTGTGAAGATTTTCTTCCGCTCTGTGGGTTGTCTGTTTACTCCCCTGTTTATGTTGCCATGCAATAGCACTTTAGTTCAATTAAGTCCCAGCTATTTGTTCGTATTAATATTTATTTGTATTTGTATTTCTTGCATTTGTTTTTGGGTGCTTGGTCATGAAACTCTTGCCTAAACCAATGTGTAGAAGGGTTTTTCCAATGTTATCTTCTAGAATTTTTATGGTTTCAGGTCTTAGATTTAAGTCCTTAATCCATCTTGAGTTGATTTTTGTATAAGGTGAGAGATGAGGATCCAGTTTCATTCTCCTACATGTGGCTAGCCAATTATCCCAGCACCATTTGTTGAATAGGGTGTCCTTTCCCCACTTTAGGTTTTTATTTGCTTTGTCAAAGATCAGTTGGCTGTAAGTACTTGGATCTATTTTTGGGTTCACTATTCTGTTCCATTGGTCTATGTGTATTTTTTATACCAGTACGATGCTATTTTGGTGACTATGGCCTTATAGTATAGTTTGAAATCAGGTAATGTGATGCCTACAGATTTGTTCTTTTTGCTTAGNGTTGGCTGTAAGTACTTGGATCTATTTTGGGTTCACTATTCTGTTCCATTGGTCTATGTGTATTTTTTATACCAGTACGATGCTATTTTGGTGACTATGGCCTTATAGTATAGTTTGAAATCAGGTAATGTGATGCCTACAGATTTGTTCTTTTTGCTTAGTCTTGCTTTGGTTATGCAGGCTCCTTTTTGGTTCCATATGAATTTTAGAATTTTTTTTGTTTTTCTAATTCTTTGAAGGATGATGGTGGTATTTTGATGGGAATTGCACTGAATTTGTAGATTGCTTTTGGCAGTGTGGTCATTTTCACAATATTGATTCTACCCATCCATGAGCAAGGGATGTGTTTCCATTTCCATTTGTTTGTGTTGTCTATGATTTCTCTCAGCAGTATTTTATAGTTTTCCTTGTAGAGGTCTTTCACCTCCTTGGTTAGGTATATTCCTAAGTTTTTTGTTTGTTTGTTTTTGCAGCTATTGTAAAAGGGGTTGAGTTCTTGATTTGATTCTCATCTTGGTTGCTGTCGATATATAGGAGAGTTACTCATTTGTGTACATTAATTTTGTATCCTGAAGTTTTGCTGAATTCATTTATCAGTTCTAGGAGTTTTTTGGAGAAATCTTGAGGGTTTTCTAGGTATAGGATCATATCATCAGCAAACAGCAACACTTTAACTTCCTCTTTACTGATTTGGATGCCCTTTATTTCTTTCTCTTGTCTAATTGCTCTGGCTAGGACATCCAGTAATATGTTGAATAGAAGTGATGAGAGTGGGCATCCTTGTCTTATTCTAGTTCGCAGAGGGAATGCTTGCAACTTTTCCCCATTCAGTATTATGTTGGCTGTGGGCTTGTCACAGATGGTTTTTATTACATTGAGGTATATCCCTTTGTACGCTGATTTTGCTGAGGGTTTTAATCATGAAGGCAATGCTGGATTTTGTCAAATGATTTTTCTGCATCTGTTGAGATGATCATGTGATTTTGTTTTAATTCTGTTTATGTGGCATATCACATTTATTGACTTGTGTATGTTAAACCATCCCTATATCCCTGATATGAAACCTACTTGATCATGGTGGATTATATTTTTGATACATTGTTGGATTCAGTTAACCAGTATTTTGTTAAGGATTTTTGCATCTATGTTCATCAGGGATATTGATCTGTAGTTTTCTTTTCTGTTATGTACTTTCCTGGTTTTGGTATTAGGGTGATACTGGCTTCATAGAATGATTTATGGAGGATTCCCTCTGTCTCTGTCTGAGACAGTATTCCACAAGATGTGGAATACTGTCAATACAATTGGTACCAATTCTTCTTTGAATGTCTGGTAGAATTCAACTGTGAATCCATCTGGTCCTGAACATTTTCTGTTGGTAATTTGTTTTATTATCATTTCAATCTCGCTGCTTGTTATTGGTCTCTTCAGGGTATCTAATTCTTCCTGATTTAATCTGGGAGGATTGTATCTTTCCAGGAATTTATCTATCTCCTCTAGGTTTTCTAGTTTACGCATGTAAAGGTGTTCACAGTAGCCTCGAATGATCGTTTATATTTCTGTGGTGTCAGTTGTAACATCTCCCATTCTATTTCTAATTGAGCTTATTTGGATTTCCTCTCTTCTTTTTCTGGTTAACGTTACTAACGGTCTATCAATTTTATTTATCTTTTCACTTTTTCTTTCATTTATCTTTAGTATTTTTTGTTTGTTTGTTTCAATTTCATTTAGTTCTGCTTTGATCTTGGCTATTTTTTTTCTTCTGCTGGGTTTGGGTTTGGTTTGTTCTTGTTTCTCTGGTTCCTTGAGGTGTGAACTTAGATTGTCTTTACTCTTTCAAACTTTTTGATGTACACATTTAGGGCTATGAACTTTCCTCTTACATTGCCTTTGCTGTATCTCAGAGGTTTTGATAGGTTGTGTCACCATTATCATTCAGTTTGAAGAATTTTTAAATTTCCTTCTTGATTACATTGTTGAGCCAATAATCATTCAGGAGCAGGTTGATTTCCATATATTTGCATAGTTTTGAAGATTCCTTTTGGAGTTGACTTCCAGTTTTATTCCACTGTGATCTAAGAGAGTACTTGGTGTAATTTCAGTTTTCTTAAATTTATTGATTCTTGTCCTGTGGGCTATCATCTTGGAGAAAATTCTATGTGTTGATGAATGTAATGTATATTCTGTGGTTATTGGGTAGAATGTTCAGTAAACATCTGTTAAACCCATTTGTTCCAGGGTATAGTTTAAGTTCATTGTTTCTTTGTTGACTTTCTGTCTTGATGACCGGTCTAGTGCTGTCAGTGGAGTATCGAAGTCCCCCACTAAAACGTATTGAGGTCTATCTCATTTCTTGTGTCTAGTAGTAATTATTTTAAAAATTTGGGAGCTCCAGTGTTAGGTGTATATATATTTAAGATTGTGATGTTTTCCTGTTGGACAAGGTTTTTGTCGTTATATAATGTCCCTCTGTCTTTTTAACTGTTGTTGCTTTAAAGTTTGTTTTGTCTGAAATGAGAATAGCTACTCCTGCTTGCTTTTGATGTTCATTTGCATGGAATGTCTTTTTCTACTCCTTTACCTTAAGTTTATGTGAGTCCTTATGGGTTAGGTGAGTCTCTTGAAGGCAGCAGATGGTTGGTTACTTCTTATCCATTCTGCAGTTCTGTATCTTTTAAGTGGAGCATTTAGGCCATTTACATTCAATGTTAGTATTGAGACATGAGATACTGTTTCATTCATCATTCTATTTGTTGCCCATATAACTTGGTATTTTGGGTGTTTTTAAATTGTATTTTTGTTTTATAAGTCCTGTGAGATTATTTTTTTAAATTTATTTATTTATTTATTTATTTTTTGAGACAGAGTATCCTCTGTTACAGGCTAGAGTGCAGTGGCATCATCTTGGCGCACTGCAACCTCCACCTTCCAGGCTCATGTGATTCTCCTGCCTCAGCCTCCTGAGTAGCAGGGATAATAGGCACCCACCACAATGCCTGGCTAATTTTTTTTTTGTATTTTTAGTAGAGACAGGGTTTTGCCATGTTGGCCAGGCTGGTCTCGAACTCCTGACCTTGGTTGATCTGCTCACCTTGGCCTCCCAAAGTGCTGGGATTACAGGTGTGAACCACCATGCCAAATTTCATTTGCAAATTATCATACAGTAGAATTGAATTTTTTGTGTGTAGAGGTCCATGAAATCAGGAACTGTTCTGTATCCTAATTGTGGTTGTGGTTATGTAACCACAGATCCGATTGTTTTGTAATCAGAATACAGAACAGTTTCACTGATTAAAAAACTGCCTTTATAGTTACACCTCACCTCACCCCAATCCCTAGCAACCATTGATCTTTCCTTCAACATCATAGTTTTGTCTTGTCCAGAATGGCATGTAAATGAAATTAAACAGTATGTAATTTTTGGAGACTGATGCTTTCCACTCAGCATAGTAACCTTATCTAAGTGTTTGTGTATAGGCCTTTGTGTTAATTTATGTTTTCAATTACTTAGGGTAAATACCCAGAGGTGAAATTACTAGGTTATTTGCTAAAAGTGTGGTTTCATTCTAAGAAATTGCCACAATGTTTTCCTGAGTGGTGCAGGCACCATGTCTCCTTCATAGTAGGAATGTATGAGAGTTCTAGTTGCTCTGCATTCCATTCAGTATTTGGTATTCTGTGTGCGTGTGTGTATATGTGTATATATACAGATATACATAGGTGTATATATATATATATACACACACATACACATACATAGATGTATATGTATACACACACACATATAACCATTCAAATAGGTGTGCAGTGGTCTCTCATCATGGTTTTAATTTGCATTTCCCAAATGGCTAATGATATTGACATTGATATTAACCTTTAACTCCTGAATTTCCAAGTTTCCCTCTACTTGCTTAGTAAATATTTGTAGAGCAAATCTACTAGCAACAAATCCTCTTAGTTTTCTTTCATCTGAAAATGTATTTATTCCATTTAAATTCCTGAAAGACATTTTTGCTGGATATATAATTCTGGATTGATAGTATTCCTGTTTTCTTTGTTATCTCAAATATACTATTCAGCCAATTCAATAAGTTTTATTTTCAGTTATTATATTTTTCAGTTTAAAATTTTTTACTTCCTTCTTCATTGCTTCTGTTTCTTGCATGAAACTTTGTATTTTTCCATTTGTTTCAAGAGTGTTTATGATTGCTTGTTGGGTCATATGATAGCTGTTTTAAAGTTTTTATGATATAATTCTAAGATCTTTCATCTGGGGCCATCTTTTCCCATACAAGTTGTCCTTTTTTGGTAGGACAAGTAATATTTAATCATATCCTGAATATTTTAATATTATGTTATGAGATTCTGGGTCTTCTTTAAATCCTATAGAAAGGGCTGATATTTTGTTTTAGTTGACAGTTAACCTGGAGAGGCTCAGATAACAAGATGTAACCAACCTTCTGTGGGTATTGATTCCAGTGTTAATTCAAGTTTCAAAGTTTCTGCAATACTATTAAGGTTTTTTCTGTGTGTGAGCTCCTCACTGGTCAATCTGGGATATTGGTAGTATTCTATCTGAGATACCCTTACTAATCAAGATCAGATTCATGGATGAGCAGCTCAGGAGTAAGCCCAGAAGTTCCCAAGCCCTTTGCTCCCCACATGTCCCCCATTACATTCTGGTTTTCTGGGGCTCCCTTTTCCAGACCTCTGCCCCTGAAGCTGGGGCTTGAATTATCCTGCTCTCCTGCACACTTCTGTGAGTGTCCTTGCATCTGGATCAAATAGGAAAACAGAAGCATAGGAAAGTCAAGGTGAAACTATTTTAAAATCAATTCCATCTTAAAACTAGCAAGGACATTCCTTGTCAGTCACCACTGGTAGTCATAAGATGTTTACAGTAAGGAAGCAGTTCAGTAATGCCTGCAAGGACAAATTCTTACAAGAGCAGAATGTCCAGATGTCCTGATATTGCATAACAATATATGCTTTTAAGATAGTTATAGCCATGCTTTGATGTACTTATGCACTAAAATGCTAAGAACAATGTTCTTTCAGTCAGCTCAACAAAGCATTAAATTTTGTCATGTTTACATTAAGGAACCAGTTCAGTAATCCCTGCAAGGACAAACTCTTACAACAGCAGAATGTCCAGATGTCCTGATACTGCACAATATATGTTTTTAAGATAGTTATTGTCATGCTTTGATATACTTATGCACTAAAATGCTATGAATAACTTTCTTTCAATCAGTTCAACAAAGTACTAAATTTTGTCATGACTACACACTTGCATGCAGACACAAGTAGCTTAGCTTTTACATAGATAAGACCCCTATATGAGAAGGGTTTAAAACAGATGGCACATTCCTCCTCTTGCTTTCTGAAGACACCCTATTGTGCATCTGAGTAACTTTCAATAAACTATCTCTTCTCACTGCACTCTGTGACGTGTCTTGAATTTTGAATTCCTTCCTGTGTGAGATCCAAGAACCCTCTCTTGGGATCTGGATCGGGACCTCTTTTCTGGCATCAAAATGACATGAGGACCAAGAGGTTTTGCCCCATCCTCCTAGATTTACAAGTCCTCCATTAAGAGAAGAAGGTTCTTTTTCCTCCAAGGTTTGGCTCCTGCAGATTCCTGTTGCATTACAACCTCTACCATGGCTGCCACTGTCAAGAGATTGCCTGAAGGTGGGGAAGTAAGAAAACAGAGAGAAGAAAAACAAATGGAATTTCTCTCTCTCTTTCCCATTCTCTAAGGTAGAATTTGAATGCCACTTCTGGAGCTCTCTCTGTCTGGATCCATGATTACTTGGGGTTTCAGGCTGTGTTTAATTAATACCAGGGGATCCTAGAGGGAAATAAAACTGGTAAACTCCCTACTGCTTACATGGCACCTTAAATTCTAACCTTCTCCCCAAAACCACCTGCTACTATTAACTTTTCAGTGCCCTCAAATAATGGCTCCATGCACTCTGCAGATTTTATAGTTGTGTAACTGCTCAGTGGGTTTGCCTTGCCCACTGCCTAGACAGAGATTCATCAAGACAGGGGAATTGCAATTCAGAAAGACTAATTCATGCATAGCCGGCTGTGCAGGAGACCAGAGCTGTATTATTACTCAAATCAGTCTCCCATAGGCATTCAGAGATCAGAGTTTTTAGGGACAATTTGATGGGTGGGGGAAGGCCAGTGAGTTGGGAGTGCTGATTGGTTGGGTCGGAGATGAAGTCATAGGGAACTGAAGCTGCCCTCTTGTGCTAAGTCAGTTCGTGGGTGGAAGCCACAAGATCAGATGAGCCAGTTTATTGAGCTGGGTGATACCAGCTGATCGATCAAGTGCAGGATCTGCAAAATATCTCAATCACTGATCTTGGGAACAGTTTAGAGAGGGTCAGAATCTTGTAGCCTCCAGCTGCATTATTCCTAAACCATAATTTCTAAACTTGTGGCTAATTTGTTAGTCCTGCAAAAGCAGTCTAGTCTCCAGGCAAGAAGGAGGTTTGTTTGGGAAAGAGCTGTTATCATATTTGTTTTAAACTATAAACTAAGTTCTTCTGAAGTTAGTTCAGCCTATGCCCAGGAGTGAACAAGGACATCTTGGAGGTTAGAAGAAAGATGGAGTGGGTTAAGTCAGATCTGTTTCACTGTCTCAGTTACAACTGTGCAATGGTAGTTTTAGCTGCATTCAGTGGGATGGGCTGGGCTGAATACCTAGTTGATGGGATAATCTGTGCGCCAAACCATCATGGCACACTTTTACCTATGTAACAAACATCCACATCCTGTACATGTACCCTGGAACTTAAAATAATTTAATTCAGAATAAATGGATTTAAGTCAGGGTGGATGGAGTGTGCTTACTCCATTTTACTCAGAACTAGATTCATTATGTTTTGAATAACAATTGTATTTTTTCCTCAATTATTATTACTATTATCTATAAATAGAGAAAGGGTCTTACTATGTTGCCCAGGTTAGTCTTGAACTCCTGGACTCAACTGATCTGCCTGCCTCCGTCTCCCAAAGTGTTGGGATTATGGGTGTGAGCCACTGTGTCTGCCCCTCAATTACTCTTTAAAAGTTATCTGTTCATTTAAAGTTTGGTACTTCTTAAGAAAGTTTTAGTAATTCATATTTTCTTAGGAAATTGTCCTTAAATTAACACAGCTTAAAATTTATTAACCAGAAAATGTGAGTAGCATGTGCTTTGATTTATTGTATCCTCCTTCATATCTGTGGTGTTAGTTTCTTCCCAATATTGTGTATAGGTAATTTTACTGTTTTTTTCTTAATTGCACCTGTGAATGTTTTATCTATGTTGTTACGCTTTTTAGGGAACAAATGCTTGGACTCTTTGTTTTCTGATACATTAAATTATGCTTTTATTCTGAACAATGTCTTTTGTAGTTCCTTGATTTAAATCCATTTATTCTGAATTAACTTTTATTTTAAGTTCCAGGGTACATGTGCGGGATGGTTTGGTGCACAGATTATCCCATCAACTAGGAATTAAGCCCAGCACCTATTAGCTATTCTTCCTAAGGCACTTCCTCCTCCCGCCCTCCACCCTCTGACAGGCCCCAGAGTGCGTTGTTTCCTGACATGTGTCCTTGTGTTCTCATCATTCAGCTCCCACTTATAAGTGAGAACATGGGGTGTTTGGTTTTCTGTTGCTGCATTAGTTTGCTGAGGATAATGGCTTCCAGCTCCATCCATGTTCCTGCAAAGGACATGCTCTTATTCCTTTTCATGGCAGCATGTATTCCATGGCATATATGTACCACATTTTCTTTATCCAGTCTATCATTGATGGGTATTTAGGTTGATTCCATGCCTTTGCCATTGCAGTGCTGCAATGAACATAGGAGTACATGTATCTTTATAATAGAATGATTTATATTCCTTTGGGTATATACCCAGTAATGGGATTGCTGGGTCAAATGGTATTTCTGTTTTTAGGTCTTTAAGGAATTGCTACACTGTTTTCCACAATGGTTAAGCAAATTTACACTTCCCCCAACAGTGTGTAAGCATTCCTTTTTCTCCACAACCTCGCCAACATCTGTTGTTTTTTGACTATTTAATAGCAGACATTCTGACTGGCTGAGATGGTGTCTCATTGTGGTTTTGATTTGTATTTCTCCAATGATCAGTGATGTCATCTTCTTTTCATATATTTGTTGGCCACATGTATGTCTTCTTTAGAGAAGTGTCTGTTCATGTCCTTTGCCTACTTTTTAATGGTGTTATCTGTTTTTTTTTTTTTCTTGTAAATTTGTTTAAGTTCCTTATAGACTCTCGATATTAGACCTTTGTAGAAGGATAGATTGCAAAACTTTTTTCCCATTCTGTATGTTGTTTGTTCACACTGATGATAGTTTCTTTTGCTGTGCAGAATCACTTTAGTTTTATTAGATCCCATTTGTAACTTTTTGCCTTTGTTGCAATCACTTTTGGTGTTTTCTTCACAAAATTTTTGCCATGCCTATGTCCTGAATGGTACTGCCTAGATTTTCTTCTAGGATTTGTATAGTTTTGGGTTTACATTTAAGCCTTAATCCATCTTGAGTTGATTTTTGTATATGCTGTAATGAAGGTGCCTAGTTTCAGTTTTCTGCATATGGCTAGCCAGTTCTCCTAGCACCATTCGATAAATAGGGAATCCTTTCCCCATTGCTTGTTTTTGTCAGCTTTGTCGAAGATCAGATGATTGTAGTTGCACAGTCTTATTTCTGGGTTCCCTATTCTGTTCCATTGGTCTATGTGTCTGTTCTTGTACCAGTACCATGCTGTTTTTGATTACTGTAGCCTTGTAGTATAGTTTGAAGTTGGGTAGCATAATGCCTCCAACTTTGTTCTTTTTGCTTAGGATTGTCTTGGCTACTAGGGCTCTGTTTTGGTTCCGTGTGAATTTTAAAATAGTTTTTTTTTTTTTTTTTTTTTTCTAATTTTGTGAAGAATGTCAATGGTAGTTTAATGGTAATAGCATTGAATCTATAAATTGTTTTAGGCAGTATGGCAATTTTCATGATATTGATTCTTCTATTCAAAAGGATGGCGTATTTTTCCATTTGTTTGTGTCATCTCTGATTTCTTTGAGAAGTGTTTTATAATTCTCATTGTAGAGCCCTTTCACCTCCCTGGTTAGCTGTATTCCTAAGTATTTTATTTTATTTATTTTATTTTATTTTACTGTGGCAATTGTGAATGGGATTGCGTTCCTGTTTTGTCTCTCAGCTTGACTATTGTAGGTGTATAGCAGAAATGCTAGTGATTTTTGTATGGTGACATTGTATCCTGAAACTTTGCTGAAGTTGTTTATCAACTGAAGGAGTTTGGGGCCAAGACTATAGGGTTTTCTAGATATAGAATCATGTTATCTGAAAACAGTGATAATTTGATTTCCTCTCTTCCTATTTGGATGTCCTTTATTTCTTTCTCTTGCCTGATTACTCTGGCTGGGACTTCCAATCCTATGTGAATGGTGAGAGAGGGTATCCTTGTCCTGTACCAGTTTTTAAGGAGAATGCTTCCAGCTTTTCCCTATTCAGTATGGTGTTGGTTTTGGGTTTGTCATAGATGGTTCTTATTATTTTGAGGTATATTTCTTCAACACCTAGTTTATTGAGAGTTTTTAACATGAAGGAATGTTGAATTTCATCAAAAGTCTTTTCTGTGTCTATTGAGATAATCATATGGCTTTTGTCTTTAGTTCTGTTTATGTGATAAATCACATTTATTGATTTGTATATGTTGAATCAACTTTGCATCCTGGGGATGAAGCCAAATTGATTGTGGTGAATAAGCTTTTTGATGTGCTGCTGGATTTGGTTTGCCAGTATTTTATTGCAAATTTTTGCATCAATGGTCATATTAGTTCATTTTCACAATGCTACAAAGACATACCAGAGACTAGGTAATTTATAAAGAAAACAGATTTAATTGACTCACAGTTCCACATGACTGGTGAGTCCTCAGGAAATTTACAATCATGGTGGAAGGGGAAGCAGACATGTCTTATGTGGTGGCAGGTGAGGGAGAGCATGTGAAAGAAGTCAAGGGGAAAGAGCCCCTTATAAAACCATCAGATCTCATGAGAACTAACTCACTCACTAACATGAGGAAAGCATGAGGGAAACAAACCCCATGATTCAATCACCTCCCACCAGATCTCCTCCTTAACACCTAAGTATTACACTTTGAGATGAGATTTGGGTGAGCACACAAAACCAAACCATATTATTCTGCTCCTTGCCCCTCAGAAGCCCACATCTTTGCACATTTCAAAACCAATCATGTCTTCCCAAAAGTTCCCCCAAAGTCAACTCATTCCAGCGTTAACCCAAAAGACCAAGTCCAAAGTCTCATCTGAGACCAGGTAAGTCCCTTCCACCTAGGAGCCTGTAAGTAGCAAGTTAGTTACTTCCAAGATACAACACGGGTACAGACATTTGATAAATGCTGCCATTCCAAGTGGGAGAAATTGACCAAAACAAAGGGGCTACAGGCCCCATGCAAGTCCGAAATCCAGCAGAGCATTATTAAATCTTAAAGCTCCAAAAGAATCTCCTTTAATTCCATGCCTCACATCATGGCACATTGATGCAAAGGGTGGGCTCCCATGGTCTTGGGCAGCTCTGCTCCTATGGCTTTTCAGGGTAGAGTCCCCTTCCCCACCTGCTTTCACTGCTGGCATTGAGAATCTGTGGCTTTTCCAGGCACATGGTGTAAGCTCTCAGTGGATCTAGCATCTGGGTTCTGGAGGATGGTGGCCCTCTTTTTATAGCTCCACCAGGAAGTGCTCCAGTGGGGACTCTGTGTGAGTGTTTCAACCCCACATTTCCCCTTTGCACTGCCCTAGCAGAGGTTGTCCATGAGGGCTTTTCCTCTGCAGCAGACTTCTGCCTGGACATCTAGACATTTCCATATATCCTCTGAAATCTAGGTAGAGGTCCCCAAACCTCAGTTCTTGACTTCTGTGTACCCATAGGCCCAATACCATGTGGAAGCCACCAAGGCTTAGGGCCTGCACCCTCTGAAGCAATGGCCTGAGCTGTACCTTGGCCCCTTTTAGCCATGGCTGGAGCTGGAGTAGCTGGGACACAGGGTACCAAGTCCCTAGACTGCACAGAGAAGGGGGAACCCTGGGCCCAGACCATGAAACCATATTTCCCTCCTAGTCCTATGGGTCTGTGATGGGAGGGGCTGCCATCAAGATCTCTGATATGCCCTGGGAGACAATCTCACCAGTGTCTTGGGGATTAACATTTGCCACCTAATTACTTATGCAAATTTCTGCAGCCAGCTTGAATTTCTCCCCAGAAAATTGGTTTTTCTTTTCTATCACATTATCAGGTTACAAATCTTCCAAACTTTTATGCTCTGTTTCCTTTTTAAACATAAGTTCCAATTTCAGATTACCTCTCTCAAGTTTAAAGTTCCACAGATCTCTAGGGCAGGGGCAAATGCCTGCCAGTCACTTTGCTAAAGCATAGCAAGAGTGATCTTTGCTCCAGTTCCCAAGAAGTTTCTCTTCTCCATCTGAGACCACCTCAGTCTGGACTTCATTGTCCACATCATTATTAGCACTTTGATCAAAACCATTCAACAAATCTTAACGACGTTCTAAACTTTCCCACATCTTCCTGTCTTCTTCTGAGCCCTCCAAACTGTCCCAACCTCTGCCTGTTACTCAATTCCAAAGTAAAGCTGCTTCCACCATTTTTGGGTATCTTTATAGCAGTACTCCCTATACCAGTACAAATTTACTGTATTAGTCCATTTCACACTGCTACAAAGACATACCTGAGACTGGGTAATTTCAAAAGAAAAGAGGTTTAATTGACTCACAATTACACATGACTGGGGAGGCCTCAGGAAACTTACAATCATGGTGGAAGGGAAAGCAGGCATGTCTTATATGGTGGTAGGTGAGGGGGAGCGTGTGTGGGAAGTGAAGAGCCACTTATAAAACCATCAGATCTCAAGAGAACTTGCTCACTATCACGAGAACATCACGGGGGAACCACCCCCATGTTCTAATCACCTCCCACCAGGTCCCTCCCTCAACACCTGGGGATTACATTTTGAGATGAGATTTGGGTGTGGACACAAATGATTTCTGCCTTAATTTCATTATTTACCCAATGGCCATTCAGGAGCAAGTTGTTCAGTTTCCATGTAGTTGTGCGGTTTTGAATGAATTTCTTGGTCTTGAGTTCTAATTTGATTGCACGATGGTCTGAGAGACTGTTTGTTATGATTTCAGTTCTTTTCTATTTGCTGAGGAATGTTTTACTTCCGATTATGTGATCAATTTTAGAGTAAGTGCCATGTGGCGATGAGAAGAATGTATATTCTATTGTTTTTGGGCAGAGAGTTCTGTAGATATCTATCAGGTCCACTTGATCCAGGGCTGAGTTCGGGTCCTGAATATCTTTGTCAATTTTCTGTCTCAGTGATCTATCTAATAGTGCCAAATGGCAGCCTTCTCCTTCCTCTGGAAACTCCATCCCAGATGGGTATTGGACTGTTGTGGGCCTGAACGTGTCTGTAGCAGGTGGCTGGAGACCCCTGTTGGGAGGTTTCACCCAGTCAGGAGGAATGGGATCAGGGAACCATTTAAAGAATCATTCTGGCACTTTTTGGTAGAGCAGGTGTGCTGTGTTGGGGATCCCTTCAGTCCCAGATCGGTGTGGGCCCTTCAGGGCTGGCAGGCTGGTCTGACCGAGAAATTCGAACAGCCAAGGTGGCAGCCTGCCCTGCCCCCCAGGCACTCCATCCCAGGAGGAAGTTAGAGCTTTGTTGACCTTAGAACATAGGTGAGGAGTGGCTCGATGTCCCAGCTGGGAGGACATGTCCCATGAGCACAAGTGGCTCGGGAGTTCCATTTAAAGAAGCAGTTTGGCCACGATCTGGCAAAGTAGCTGTGCTGCACTCCAGAGACTGTTTCTCATCTGGACCGTTTGGAGCCTCCAAAGTCATTGAGCTGGAACAGCTGAGTTGGCCAAATCACAGAGATGGTGGCCGCCCCTCCCCACAGGAGCTCCATCCCAGGGAGAGATCAGAGCTCTGTCCATACAAAACTTGATGGGGGTGCTGTAGCCTGGGAAGGGAGGTCCTGCCTATTGAGAAGTGGACTGGGGTCCTGCTTAATGAAGCATTCTGGCCATGATCTGGCAAAGCAGCTGTGCCGCACTGGGGGACCCTTCTTCGTCTGGACCATTTGAACGCTCCAAAGCTGGTAGGCTGGAAGGCTGAGTCGGCCAAACCACAGAGATGGCAGCTGCCCCTCCCCCCTGGGAGCTCCATCTCAGGCAGGCTTCACTCTGTTGCCATTGGCTGGCTGGAATTCCAAGTCAGTAGGTCTTACCTTGTGAGGTGCTCTGGGAGTGAAGCCCACAGATCAACGCTGCTTCCCTGGATTCAGCCTCCTTCCTAGGGGTATGCACTGACCTCTTGCCTTGCCAAGGATCCTAGGGTCAAATATGTAAAGCTCCTGGGTCTCTGTGCATGCCTGAGCGGCTGCTCTGCCGAGATTCCGCACAGCTCTGTGTGTGGGACCCAAGTTCCTTGGTGGTGTGTGCTCACAAGGGGATCTCCTGATGTAAGGATTGCAAAGACACGTGAAAGAGGCGTGGTTTCCCAGACATGGTTGCACAATGACTCACGGGTTCCCTTGGCTGGGGGTGGAGGGTTCCCTTGCCTCTGTGCCACTCCCGGGTGGGCCATCGCTCCATCCTGCTTTTCTTATTTCTCTATGGGTCAAATTGTTTTCCTAGTCAGTCCCAATGCAAGAACCCAGATATTTCAGTTGAAGGTGCTGTATTTACTTTTCCCTTATTCTGCTTTTTAAATAGAGCTTTTACAGATAAAATTTTCCATTAACTAAATCTTATGTGAAGTGTCCTTATTATTTTCTAAACAATCTACAATTGGAGCTTTTATTTTCCTCTTTTGCCCAGAAATTATTGAAATAATGGTGTGTTTTATTTTTATGTTGTTATTTTAACTCCAAGTGTTTATTTGTATGGTTTTTTTGACCTATTTTTAATTAATTCCTGACTTTATTTCACTTGAGTTAAAAACAAGCCTGTACATTCTCTGTTCTTATTGAAATTTCTTGTGGCCTATTATATGACATGCAGTAAAACATACCATTAGATTTTGAGAAAATAAACATTTTGGTTGTAAGATATGTATAATTTATCTTATAAATCA
This sequence comes from Rhinopithecus bieti, assembly GCF_001698545.2. NCBI lineage: Eukaryota > Metazoa > Chordata > Mammalia > Primates > Cercopithecidae > Rhinopithecus > Rhinopithecus bieti. The sequence goes on from NW_016804850.1 coordinate 143,311, forward strand.
ACATTATATACATTATCCAATTGCTCTATATCCTTAGTCACTTTAAACTATTCCATCTCTTTCAGGCTGAAAGTTTGTTAAAATCTGGTACAGTTTTTGACCATTTATATTTGTATTTTCCAGGGTTTGCTTTATATTTTATGATGTTTTAAATTTTATGCATAAATGCTCACATTTACATATTACTCTGAATAAACATTCATTTATTAACAATGTAACTTCATAACTTTAATAGCATAAAACCAGTCTTTTTATTCATCTAATATATTTACCTTGAATTCTATGTCTGGATGACATTGCAGCTTTCTTTTTTTCCGGGAATAAAGGGGTTAATATGGGATGCAGACTTTATACAGTAGTTGGGAGAACCTTAGGAGTGAGAGTCAGGGACATCACCAGCAGAGATTAGGGAATCTGCCACCACAGATCTGTGTCTGAAACAGCTGGACGGCACTTCCGCCTTTATTATAATATTATAATAATTATTATTATTGTCATCATCACCATCGTCACTACTTCCGATTTGCTTGATATTTCTTTACTCATTCTTTTTACCTTTTTAGTCTGTCTCTCTTTGAGATGCATTAGGATATTAACCCATTTTCGCGAACTGTTTTAACTAATGCATTTAGTTTCCTGTCACTTTATTCTAGGTTCTTTATTTTTAATGCATGTTTGCCCCCTTCCTTTGTTCCCTTCCATTTTATTTGCAGGGTAGATTGGTCTCTACTCTTCAGTTCCATGGGAAGAATTGCTTCAACACTGCTTAATTTGGGGCTCAGCCTTGTGACTTGCTTTAACAAACAAGTTGCTCACAGAATCACACAAGCTTGGGCTTGAAATGTATTAGCACAGTGAGCTCTCTCTTGAACCTCTGTTTTTGCCCCAAGAAAAAACATGCCTGCATTAGCCCATTGGTCCCAGGAGACAGAACGGAGATAAGTAATGCAAAGCCAAGTCTCCGTAGCCCAGCCCATAATAGCCAGGTGCAGGAGGGCCCCCCGCTGGGATGAGTAGAGCGACTCCGCCAAGCCCCGCCACTCTACCTGCAGGTGAGCTTATGATCGCACATACTAACATTTGTGGGGTTTTGTTATCTCATTTGTGGATGCGTAGGAAGTAGAAGGGTGTACTTGCTTCTTGGCCCTAGATTTCTCATTTGAGAAGTGTCCTTTTGTCTTTATTCTTTTCTCCACTGTGGTTTCAGATCCAGTGTATTTTGGAACATTAGGTGAGGTCCCCAAGGGCAGAGACACTTGGTCCCTTGAGCAGCTTTTAGGAAAAGGAAATTTCCCTTGAGGATGAGTCATGCCTTGCATCCAATCCCTGGCTTGGATGTCTGTCACTCAGCCTTCTGCCCCTCACCCACACAGTCCCTGGTACAGCCTTTGGTTGGGTATCTTGCATAGCCTCTGTTCCACGAAGTCAGTGGGACACAGTTGGGTTGAGGTCAGTGAGTCACTTGCCTTGAGCACAAAACTTAATGAGGTCCCAACAACTTTAGTAATCCAGATAAATGACATCCTAACGCAATATTTTTAAAATAGCAGAATGAATGCAAACAAATGATTAACAAAATATCACAACTTTAATTAACAAAAGGATCTGCCCTGTATTTGCATGACTTGCCCTCACTTGTTCCACCCTCACTCTAGCCATTCAATGGGCATTCTCTTACCATGCTCTTCAGCCTCCTTGTGCCACCAGAACACTGTACTGCACTTTTTCAAGTCCTGCACCAAGACAGAGGCTTAATTTAATCCAGAGATTCAGAAGGCAAATACAGAATAAGCTAAACCTAAGGGAGTGAAATAAAGAGAACATTCTGATCTCTTCAGCTCTGGCAAGATGCCAGGCAATCTGTGCCAATATCCCAGAATCCATCGTCTATCGAGTTTTCACTAGTAACATCAGGGTTCCCACATCCTGGTGTGTCCAGAATTGGTGGGTTCTTGGTCTCAGCTGACTTCAAGAATGAAGCCACGGACCCTTGTGGTGAGTGTTACAGTTCTTAAAGGCTGCGTGTCTGGAGTTGTTTGTTTCTCCTGGTGGGTTTATGGTCTCGCTGGCTTCAGGAGTGAAGCTGCAGACCATCGCAGTGAGTGTTACAGCTCATAAAAACAGTGCAGACCCAAAGAGTGAGCAACAGCAAGATTTATTACCAAGAGCAAAAGAACTAAGCTTTCACAGCCTGGAAGGGCACCCCAGCCGGTTGTTATTGCTATTTCCCGCAGCCTCCTTTTATTCCCTTGTCTGCCCCCACCCACATCCTGCTGATTGGTCCATTTTACAGAGAGCTGATTGGTCCATTTTATAGGGAGCTGATTGGTCCATTTTGACAGAGTGCTGATTGGTGCATTTACAATCCCTGAGCTAGACACAGAGTGCTGATTAGTGCATTTACAATCCTTAGCTAGACACAAAAGTTCTCCAAGTCCCCACTAGATTAGCTAGACAGAGCACTGACTGGTGCATTTACAAACCTTGAGCTAGACACAGAGTGCTGATAGGTGCATTTACAATCCTTTAGCTAGACACAAAAGTTCTCCAGGTCCCCACTAGATTATCTAGACATAGAGCACTGATTGGTGTATTTACAAACCTTGAGCTCCATACAAAGTGCTGATTGGTGCATTTGCAATTCCTTTAGACTAGACATAAAAGTTCTCCAAGTCCCCACTGGACTCAGCGGCCAGGCTGGCTTTGCCTAAGTGGATCGGCCTGGGGGAACAGATGGAGCTGCCGGCCAGTCGCGCCTGCGGACCTGTACTCGCAGCCCTTGGCCGGTGGATGGGCGGGCACGCGAGCAGGTGGAGACCCTGGCCTCGCGGCAGCCCATGGGCTGCGGTTGCCAGGTGGCTCTGGGTCCAGGAAGGGGGCTCGTAGGTCCTGAGCCTGCCCCAAGGGAGCAGCTGAGGCCTGGCCAGAATTGAGCCATGGCGTGGGCGGCGGCAGTGCTGGGGGACCCAGAGCCCTGTCTGCAGCTGCTGGCCCCTGTGCTAAGCCCCTCACTGCCGGGGGCCGCAGTGCTGGCCAGCCATTCCGAGTGTGGGGCCGCCAAGCCCATGCCCACCTGGAACTCCCGCTGACCCTCAAGCTCCGTGCAGCATGCAGCCCTGGTTCCGCCCGCACCTCTCCCTCCACACCTCCCTGCAAGCAGAGGGAGCTGGCTCCAGCCTCAGCCAGCCCAGAGAGGGGCTCCTACGGTGCAGCGGCGGGCTGAAGGGGTCCTCAAGCGCACCCAAGCCAAGGAGGCACCGAGAGTGAGCTAGGGCTGCTAGGCGTTGTCATCTCTCACTGGGTACAAAACGCCTCGTCAAGGCTGGTTACTTGCCCCATGCAGATGCTGGCATTTAAAATGTTTTGTCGGCTGGGCAGGGTGGCTCATGCCTATAATCCCAGCACTTTGGGAGGCCAAGGCAGGCAGATCACGAGGTCAGAAGATCGAGACTGTCCTGGCTAACACAGTGAAACCCCATCTCTACTAAAAAAAAGTACAAAAAATTAGCCAGGTGTGGTGGCAGGCACCTGCAGTCCCAGCTACTCGGGAGGCTGAGATAGAATGGCGTGAACCCGGGAGGCGGAGCTTGCAGAGAGCTGAGATCGCACCACTGCACTCCAGCCTGGGCGACAGAGCAAGATTTCGTCTTAAATAGTAATAATAATAATAATAATAATAATAATGATGATGAAAATGTTTTATCTCCCTCAAAGGAAGTTAGCAGGAGTGATACCTCCAGTTTCTGATGCCTTTTAGATATCTTCTTTTGTACTTTAGGGTACCCTTAAAAATTTAAAACTTCAGTTCTCCTTTAAATTTATTCTGAGGCCCTGGTTTCCTGCCACCACAAAATTGGATTATGCTTATGCTTTCTGTCACATAAAAGGCCAATAAGTTAATTTCATGGTTTTGTATTTCTCATAATCTCTTCATCTCCTTCTGATCTTTTCCACATACTTCTCCAACACATCTGGAGCATGGGGGGTTTCTTTCATCTGCATTTTCCAGGCCCTTGTCCTCAGGAGGCAAGGAAAAAGCAGTGTGATTCCTTCCATGTGTTCATAAGCTTGCAAGAGAGACACCGGAGATGAATCATGAAAAACACACCAAAGGAAAGAGAGCACTTCCCAAGACCTAGAAAGGAGTTGAGGTAAGTCATATATTCATAGACCACGACTTTGTCCTCCAGCCCTAAGAATAAAGGTTTTCAACCTTGGCTATGCCTTAGATTTTTAAGAGTACCTACAGTACTCTTAAAAAATGCCTAGCCTGGGCTAGGCATGGTGGCTCACACCTGTAATCCCAGCACTTTGGGAGGCTGAGCGGGGGAGGATCATGAGGTCAGGAGATCGAGACCATCCTGGCAAACATGGTGAAACCCCATCTCTACTAAAAATACAAAAAAAAAATTAGCCGGGCGTGGTGGCGGGTGCCTGTAGTCCCAGCTTCTCGGGAGGCTGAGGCAGGAGAATGGCGTGAACCTGGAAGGCAGCGGAGCCTGCAGTGAGCAGAGATCGCACCACCTCACTCCAGCCTGGGCGACAGAGCAAGACTCTGTCTCAAAAAAAAAAAAAAGAAAAAAGAAAAAAAAAAACAACAGAAGCGTACCTATTCTGAAGAAGTTAGTAGAGTAAATGTGCTGACTTCTTAATGAAAGGAAAAGGAGCAAATAACTCCATAAACTTTATTGCAAATATTCTTAAAAAAAAAATTAAAACTATAAGCATCCATTCCTAATTACTTAATTTCAATTCTTTCTCCCTTCCCTCCCCTCCCCTCCCCTCCCCTCCGTTTC
>NW_016804850.1:150322-152743 GCF_001698545.2 Rhinopithecus bieti
TCCCTTCCCTTCCCTTCCCTTCCCTTCCCTTCCCTTCCCTTCCCTCTTTCTTTCTGATGGAGCCTTGCTCTGTCACCCAGGCTGGAGTGCAGTGGCACAATCTCAGCACACTGCAGCCTCCGCCTCCTAAGTTCTAGTGATTCTCATGCCTCAGCCTCCCAAGTAGCTGGAATTACAGGTGTGTACCACCATCCCCAGCTAATTTTTTGTATTTTTAGTAGAGACGGGGGTTCACCATGTTGGCCAGGCTAGTCTTGAACTCCTGACCTCAGGTCGTCCCTTCTTGGCCTCCCAAAGTGCTGGGATTACAGGCATGAGCCACCGCACCCAGCCGATTGTTTCTATTTTTATCAAAAGTTTGCTGTTCCTTCTTTCAGGAGAAGTCAAATGATTGTTCTTATTTGTTGAACATGACCCTAAATGAATTTCATGAGCATGAGCCTCATGGGATTCTAAATGCAAGAATTCTGTGTTGATGCTCCAGATGGGGCATATAATCTTTGGGACCTTCTCCTTAGCAAAAATGAGTTCCTCCTTTCCAAAAAAGTATATTTATCTAAACTACTTAGGATTTCGTTGGAAACTTTCTTTTAGAAAAATTATGCAAAGCAGCCTTCCTAGAAGTAATTAATAAACTTTGATAACATCTACATGCCCAACAACTTCTGCATCTCTGCAATGTTTTAGCTCCCCCTCTACCTATTCTATATCTGGTTGCCTTCTTTCCATATATATGTAAATGAGGAGACACATAATAGTTTACATAAAAATTATTTCTCTCCTTTTAAATTGTGTTCTAATCTTATAGTTTAAGTCCAGAGAATGTGTTGTACAGATAACTCAGAATGAGTTTTTTGCTTTTTGGTCTCTTTCTGATGATTTTGCTCATTGCAACATAGTAATTAGAAGGATAATCAGTATTTCCACTCAAGCCTCTCAAGCCTAAGAATTATTTCCCACAAACTAATAAGCTAACAGGAAATTCTGTGTTTGATATTACTTTTTGAATTTTCTTGGTTAGTACAATAAAAAGTAATAAATTTGAAAGTCATTAGATTTCACAGGCTATAGGCGAAAAATGTTCACTGCTATGGCACATAGATAAATAAGTAAATAGATAAATTAATAATAAAGACAAAGGATACTATGTCTCAGATGGAAATTTAAGGAAGTGGATCAATGAAATGGCACAGAAATTTTTGAAACAAACACCAGAACAGTTAAGAATTTAGTGCATAATAATAAAGATTGCATTTCACATCAGTGGAAAAAGAAGGATTGTTTAATAAACATGCTAGGATAATTGCTTACTTACAAAAAAAAATATAAACTCAGATTTCTGATGGATTTAGGAGATAAACATAAAGAGATTAAATTATAAATAAGTCAGAAGAATTTATAGATAAATATTTATAAGATTGTAGGGTAGGAAGGAATATTTTCAGCCTGTACACAAAGGAAGAAACCACAAAGAAAATGTTAAATTATTTGATCATATAGCAATTACCACTTTTATTCATCAAAAAATCATAAAATAAAAATAAAAATAACAAATTAGAAAATAGTAGGAAAAAAATGTAAGTATCCTTATATATAAATCACTCTTATAAGTCCATATTAACAAGACAATAGAAATGTGGACAAAGGATAATGGAAAAGTAATTTACAAAAGAGTAAGTTCAGATGGACATCAGGCATATGAAAAACTATTCAACCACATTTATAATTATGGAAATACGCTTTATAACAAAAACAAGAAACTTTCTTTGGTATTTCATGTTGGCAAAAATTAATGAATATATGTATATTCATCCCCAGAACTGGCTAAGGCTGATTTGGCAGACACAAAACACATGTGCTTCCATGCGTCCATCCTTCATTGAGGTTAAGCATCACTAATTTATCTTAGCATTCTTTGCTGCCATATTCAGATGTGGTCTTGCAGTCATTCTCAAAAAGGAGTACCAGGTCAACACTGCTATTTAACCAATGGTGGTACTCTAGGTGAAATCTAATTGCCCTTCCCAGGGTTTGAAGAAAGTGGAGCTGTTCTATCTGGTTAGTCCTTGACAGTCTGATTCAATGATATGATCTTTTTTTTAAAGCTATGATAATGGCCATATCCTTCAGCTAGAAATCTTTTCTAAGGAAATAATCAGAGATGAGCACATGCATTCATATATGATAGAATTTACAGTACATTACAAAAGTGAAATTTTGGAAATCTTGGAAACAACTTTAATATATAATAATAAGAGAATAAAGTATATTAAAATATATAAAGAAAATATATAGTTATGCTTATGTTTTCAAAATTGATGTTAAAAATGCTTAATGCATACTGTTAAATTGATACACAGTTGTGCAATATTTTTAATGTGCACATAGAAAAGATGAGAAGAAACATATACATATGTGATA
>NW_016804850.1:153201-168092 GCF_001698545.2 Rhinopithecus bieti
GTCATTCTCAAAAGGAGTACCAGGTCAACACTGCTATTTAACCAATGATGGTACTCTAGATGAAATCTAATTGCCCTTCCCAGGGTTTGAAGAAAGTGGAGCTGTTCTATCTGGTTAGTCCTTGACAGTCTGATTCAATAATATGATCTTTTTTTAAAGCTATGATAATGGCCATATCCTTCAGCTAGAAATCTTTTCTAAGGAAATGATCAGAGATGACCACATGCATTCATATATGATAGAATTTACAGTACATTACAAAAGTGAAATTTTGGAAATCTTGGAAATAACTTTAATATAATGAGAATAAAGTATATTAAATATATATAAAGAAAAATACATAGTTATGCTTATGTTTTCAAAACTGACGTTAAAAATGCTTAATGCGTACTGTTAAATTGATACACAGTTGTGCAATATTTTTAATGTGCACATAGAAAAGATGAGAAGAAACATATACATATGTGATAACATTTATCTTAAGGTAGAACAATAGTTATTGATTGTCACTTATCCATTATATTTTAGGCTATAGAAAGTAATTAAGCTACAGAATATAAATTTGTATCTATATCCAGATAGATATTATAAAATATATATCAGTTGTGTCCTATAGCTGAATAATGTAATATTGTAAACCTCCTGAAATGTCCACATTTAACATAAAAGAGTTTTTCAAATTTTGGCTTTATGTGACAGACCATCCTAAACTTAATGACCTAAAGTGAATGTCTTACTATCATTCTTGATTCTATGTGTTGACTGGAATCAGTTGAGTGGTTCTCACTTGGGATTTCTCATGTGATGGCATTTAGACAGAAGCTGGGTCTGGAGTAACCTAAAGGCTCAAATGAGCAAGATGTCCAGATGTCCAGGATTCTCCAAGAGAATACCTTGGACTTTTTATATGGTGGATCAAAGCTCCAAAGACAGGAAGCAGAAACTGCTGGATCTATTAAGAGTGATGGCTGCTACTGACATGCCATCACTTCCACCATATTCTAATGGCCAAAGCAGATATAAGGCCAATCCAGATTCAAAGAGGTAGAAAAATGGAGTCCACCTCTTGATAAGGGAATAGCCAGGTCACACTGCAGAAGAGCAGGTGGAATGGAAAATATTATCATGGACCACTTTGTAAAATACTCTCTGCCACTCATTATTGGAAACAACTTTGTCTCTTTTAGAGATCTCCTCCTTGCTTTTCAATTTGCCAGTGCGGTACCCAAGTATTCTATTTCTTCAAAGAGCTTTAATGTGCTCAGTGGGTCTTAAGCTGATATAAAGTCTAAAAAAACAGGAATGTCTCTCTTACTTCTCTACTTGATAAAGGACCAATTTGAAGTAGCTTAATTTATCCTTTGCGGAAGTGTGATTTGATCTCAGACTCACAATGTTTTCAAACTTGAACAGTTTAAAATGAAGTAACATACTCCACTAACTTCTGTTCACCCTAATTGTGCCTTGTTTTCCTCCAGCCAGATGTTTCTTATACATAATTTGCCTAATAATATTCAGAGTAGGAAACCATTCTGCATTAAAATGATGCACTAAACATACCCGCACTTATTTTCCATATCCTTGGCTGTTTCTAGATCTGCCTTGCGGTTTTCAACATCCTTAATTTCTTTTGAATCCAGATGGAAACTATGTTTACTAGCAAAGAAAACAAAACCTGTAACAGTATTTTATATTCTTTCATTTACATGGAAAATATATGAAGATATAATATGTGCTTAAAAATTATACACACAAGGCAGTGGTTGAAGACAGTGTGGCAGGCAACTTCCAAAATGGCCCCAAATTAGCTCCGCTTCCTGATATTCATGTGCTGTGTAATTCCTTCCCCTTGAATGAGGTCCGGACTTAATGATTCACTTCCAACAAATAAAATATGGTTAAAATCTTGGGATGTCACTTTCAAGAGATTAGGTTACAAAAAAAGACTCTGTTTTCCATTTTCCTCACTCTCTTTCATTCTATCTCTCTCTCTCTCTGAGGAAGGCCAGTTGCCATGTTGTGAGATATCCTATGGAAAGGCCCATATGGCAAGGAACTGATGTCTCTGACCAACAGCCAACAAGGACTTGTAGCATGTAAACAGCCATGTAGTGAGCTTGGAAGTGGAACTTCTGAAACCTGTCTACAGCCATATGAGTGGTCTTGGAAACAGATCCTCTCCCTGCCAAGCCTTGAAATGACTGCAGCCCTGGGCAGTATCCTGATTCATTGCAGCCTTATGAGACACCCTCAGCCAGAAAACCCAGCTAAGTGACACCAGGAATCCTGAACCACAGAAAACGTCAGATACTAAATGTTTGTTTTGTTAAGCCACTAAGTTTTGGGATAATTTGTCATGGCAGCAGCAATGTGGGCAGCTTCAAAGCCCAGAGAGAGAGAGCTCATTTCTCTCACTAGAATAACAAGGTAAAGGGACACCTATGGCCCAAAGAGTATGGAGGAGATCATCATTGTTTTCTCTCCCTCTCTTTTTCTTGCTACTTCATCATGAGGAGTATCTCTGCTGCACAGACTACACACAGAGTAGGGGCTAAAACTCAGATACCATGCCTTTCTGGTTAGAGAAATGTGCTCAATGGATCTTAGGGTCCCTATGGAAAAGGGACCATAAGAAAAGGAACCATAAGAGCCAGAGAGTATGATGGGAAATGGCAGGTAGGAGAGAGCTGGAGAAAGATATTCCCTAATTCTATGTATGCACTAACATAAGTTTTCAGCATGACCTGCAAATGCATGGAACAGACGCAAAGAATCATAGCTTTGAAAAGTGAACTACAATATAAACCACCAGCTATATCTCAGACTAACCCAATGAGGTACCTGCATGGAGCAGACACAAACAGCGTATTTCTATATGCTCTAATTAAAAAATAGACTATCAGATTCAATTTTTAAAAAGACAGTTATGTTGACTACAGGAAACCCATTTAAATATAGATACACAGATAGATAAAAGTAAGAGAAAGATAACAGATATATCATGAAAACACCAATCAAAAGAATACTGGAGTTGTGATATTAATATCAGATAGAATAGACTTCAGAATTTAAAATATTATCAGGGATAAGAAAAGACATTAAATACTGAGGAAGGGGTGAATTCTCCAAGAATACATAATAATCCTAAATGTATATGCTCCTGACAACAGGCATCAAACTATGTGAAGCAAAAACTGAGAGAACTGAAAGAAGAAATAGGCAAATTAACAAATCGATCTGAAGACATGTACACTCAGGAATTAGAAGAACTGGACAGAAAAATCAATAAGGATATAGAAGACTAAAACAACACTAGTTGACATTTATAGAATACACCACCCAACATTAGCACAATACACAATATTTTCAGCTGTTCATGGAACATTCATCAAGAAAGACCATATGCCGGGACTTAACACAAGTCTTAATTGATTTACAATAATTGGAATCATGCAAAGTATGTGCTCTAACCTTAAAGGAATTAAACAGAAATCAGTAACAGAAATACATCTGGAAAATCCCCAAATGTGCAGATATTAAAAAATCCATGAGCCAAAGAAAAAAAATCTCAAAGGATATTAGAAAGTGCTTTTGAACTAAATAAAAATGAAAATACAACATGTCATAATTTATGAAATACATGAAAAGATCATTAAATGATCATATTAAAAAAGAAGAAAGGTCTCAAATTTGTTAGCCTCTTTCCTTAAGAAACTAGTTAAAAAAAAATCAAATTAAACCCCAAACAAGCAGAAAGGCAGAAATGATATATACAAGAACAGAAATAAGTGAAGTGGAAAACAGGAAAATAGTAGCGAAAAATCAATGAAACCAAAAGACGGTTCTCTAATTAAAACTCTACGCAGACATTCTATGGGTGGTGGGTGTTATAAATAAAGTTTCGGTACTGCAAAAGAAATAGCACTCGAATATAAAATTTTCTTTTTAATTATCAGCAAGGCAAGGTACTTCTATAGAAGGGTGCACCCTTAACAGATGGAGCAATGGTGGGTGCACACCTGGACAAGGGAGGGAAAGTGGTTCTTATCCCTGACACACGTGGCCTCTGCTGCTCTGTCTTTTCCCTGTTGGCTAGGGTTAGACTGCACAGGCTAAACTAATTCTGACTGGCTAATTTAAAGAGAGTGATGGGGCGAGTGATTTGGCGGGAAAAATGATTATGACCGAGCAGGCAATCCGAATGAGTCAGGATGGAGCAGGCAATCCGAATGAGTTTTGGAGCAGGTAATCGGAAGGAGTCAGGGTGGAGTAAGGTAATCGGAAGGAGTCAGGGTGGAGCAGTTGATTGAAATGAGTCAGGGTGGAGCAGGTAATCGAAAACGGTTGCTTTATGAGGAAGTTAAGTTTAAAAGTAGAAGGCAAAGAATTGAACATACCTACATACTGATTCTTTGAAAAAAAATTTAGAACTCATAACTAACATGGGGGAGTGGGAAGAGGAAGAAGATACAAATGACCTGTACCAGGACTGAAAGGGGGATATCACTGCAGACTCTACAGACATTAAAAAGGCTAATAAGGGAATACAATAAACGATATTATGCATACAAATTCAACAATTTAGATGAGATGGACAAATTCCTTGAAAATTATAAATGCCAAAAGTCACCCCAAAAGCATTTATGTCAGTAGACTCTCCAGATTTTATTCAGAGTGATTGCCTGCTTCCATCAAGCTTAGTCTTGAATCTTTACCAAGCTTTGATTTTTTCCCTTTTACTTGTTTTTCTGTTAACTTTGAATACCATCCCTCGTCCTTTCCAAAACTTTATTTATTGAGAGTGATAATTGACATAACCTTCAGGAACCCCAGAAACCTTAAGCATCTGCAGAAACATTTTGAAGCATATCAGACTAGGCTCTCTTTCTAGGAACCCGTTTCCTATTCCCTTCTGCCAAAACCCTCAGCGGCAATGTGTATACTTTGTATTAGTGCACATTCAGGAAGGTTCAAAGCACTTGTCTGCTACTCTTTACATGGCCGCACTCTCAGTCAAGGGCCTTTCTGCTTCCAGCATCATTACAGATGGATTTGAGGCTTTGGGCTATCTCCAGGGGAGCCATCTCCTCCAAGTTTTTATTCCCTTTTCTGACTCAGAACTTAACCATTCTGGCAGACCTTTCTGTGATGTGGCCATAGTTACAGCACAGCGTTTGCCTTCTATGGGTTTTACAACACTATCCCCCAAATCCACCAATTTTCGGTAGCATGTAGCTTGTCTCATAAGCTTTATTTCCTGCTTTAAAGGATGAACAGTCCTCAAAGGAACCAAGTTCCTTGCCCAAATAATTTTGGCAAGGCTACTACGCTGAAGGACACCTATAAGCCTTGTTTTTGCATACATCTTATGTCTGTAAATTCTGGTTTATGGGTTCACATCTGGAGTCCCTTCTTTCTTTCCAGCTTTCCAATTAGTTTCTGTTAGTTTATAAGGTAGAAAATACACATGTCAAAGACATAGTTCTTAGCTCTGTCTGAAAGTGCTTAAGCAGTTTTTTATCAATTTCTTCTTATTTAGGAGTGGTATCTCCAAGCTAATACTGCCTATGAGGGAAAAATATATACTCTTAGGCAACATTTTGCTAGTAGCTTGGTAATCATGAGAAGAGTGTCTTCTTGCTGGCAATATTTTGAGAGAGTGCAGGAGCAACAGAGTGTGCAATAGACTCATGGGTTAAGCCAAAAAGCTATAATGTTTGAACCTCCCAAGGGCCACCACCATATTTAATATAAATTTCTTTGAACCACCAGAGCTGGGCCTCATGTCTCTCCCATACTCTGTGGGAATTCTGACTTTCATCCAAGATCTTCCCTATGACTTTAAGAGCAGGAAACATGGTCCCTGTGGTGTCTCCCAAACCAGACTCCTCCTCTTAGTTACAAGTGTACTATGACTGACTTATTAAAATGATCCTCAACTTTCCAGAAACACTTGAATGCTGCCACCAGTATCTTTTTTTAGCTGAGACCTTCCTCTTCCTTTTTTCCCCATAACCAGAATCTGTGGCCTGTGCTAACCTTGCTTCTCCATGAAAATTTCTCTCCCACTCCACTCTTTCTACCTTTCTGCAAATGCACGCACTTTCACCGAAAATCATGGAATGATTACATATTTTTAGCAGCATTATTGAGATTAAATTTATTTACTGTAAAGCTCACCCAGGTAGCAGTGGCTGCCTACCATCCCCTTTCATAGAATTAGCCTTTTCTTTAGGCTTTGCTCATCTCAAAACAAATACTTCCCTTTTTGTTCTCTTGTTTCCTCTTCTAAGTCCCTAGGATTATTAAACATAGGGCTTGCGTTTCACTTTGAAATGTTTTCCACGTTTGTGGTAATAATGTCACCTGAGAATTTCTACTAGATTAAGTAAAGGGAACAACAGAGTGTGAGGGGAATGAAGTGTGACAAACTCTCCTGTAAAAGATAAGGCAAAAATGGCAGTAGATTATTTCTGATATATGTAATGTCATCCAATAATTTATAGTAATTCTAAGAACTATAGCCAGTAAAATGAATTTGCATAGTCGTTCTCCTTTAGAACACTGATTTTCAGACTTGAATGCACACTGGAATCACCTGAGGAATTTAAAAAACACTGACCCCTGGATCCCACATAAGGACCCTGATTTAAATTGTATGAATTGCAACCTGAGCATCAAGTTTTTTTAAAGTTACCTAGGTGATTCTATTGTGCCATGAAGTGACTCTTGTACTGCAAACTTGTTAGCATGATCGGAATCACCAGGGGAGTTTGCTAAAATAGATTGCTAGAGTTTTTGATTCAGTAGATTTGGGTGAGACCAGAGAATTTCTAGTTCTAGCAAATTTTTGGCTAAAGCTGATGCTGTTTTTCTGGAGACTATACCTTGAGAATCACTGCTTTAGAGCACTTTAATATGCAAATGAATCACCAGAGGATTCTGTTAAAAGACAGTTTATTGCGGCATTATTCACATTAGCAAAGACTTGGAACCAACCCACATGTCCATCAGTGACAGACTGGATTAAGAAAATGTGGCACATATACACCATGGAATACTATGCAACCATAAAAAAGGATGAATTCACGTCCTTTGTAGGGACATGGATGCAGCTGGAAACCATCATTCTCAGCAAACTATCGCAAGAACAGAAAACCAAACACCGCATGTTCTCACTCATAGGTGGGAATTGAACAATGACATCACTTGGACACAGGAAGGGGAATATCACACACCAGGCCCTGTTGTGGGGTGGGGGGAGGGGAGAGGGATAGCATTAGGAGATATAGCTAATGTAAATGACGAGTTAATGGGTGCAGCACACCAACATGGCACATGTATATATATGTAAGAAACCTGCACGTTGTACACATGTGCCCTAGAACTTAAAGTATAATAAAAAGGAAAAAAAAAAAAAACCCAAAATGGCAGTTTTGATTCAGTAGATAGGGAATTGGAACTGAAATTCTGCATTTCCAAAAAGCTCTTATGCCGGTGCTGCTGATCCATGGATCACACTTTAGACAGCAAAAGATCAGAATACAGAGGTTAGCAATTATGAGTAGAGAATACAGTAAATAAATTTTATTTTGTAAAAATATTGAGAAAGAAATTAGCACCAAAGCACCAATTTAAAGGATATTTTATACTTTAATTTCCATATTATTACATGGATACATGAGTTTTAAAATTCCATGATCTTTGAGAAATTACCAAAATATTTTGGAAATGTTGCATAATGAGAAATTCAAAATTACTCTCTTTTTTTAAGGTAAAGGTGTCTAATGTTCAATCAAGAATGTCCCCCAAATCACTGAATGATTACATATTTTAACAGCTTTATTGAGATATAATTTACTCATTTGAAGTGTACAATTTTATGGTTTTCAGTATCTTTTCATCATCAGAGAAGAAACTTCATTGTTCATCACTCCCCATTTTTCTACTATCTGAGCCCTAGGCAGTAACTAAGCTGCTTTCTGCCTCCATAATTTGCCTATTCTGGACATATCATATAAATGGGATCATACAATATGCAGTCTTTTGTTCCTTCATTTATCATAACACTTGCTTTTCCATGATATAATCCCACCAACATTACATATGGATTTTTTTCTGGTGATATTTAAAAATTAATATTCAGCTTTTCCATCCGTTAGTTTATTTTTAACTGCAAATAATCAATTCTAACCAAGATTGTAAAAGTAAACCAGTAACTCACATTTCTGCTTTTAAGTATAAGAAGAACAGTATCAAATTTGGCTCCCGCAGTTCTGAAACTTAAGAGGAACACATGGAGATTCTGATTGTGATATTTATAGCTGTGTAATTTTTTCCCTTGATTTTGGTAATTTACAATACGAGAATAAGACCATCTTCCAAAACCTAATTAGGAATACAGCGCTTAACAGATCAGTAATGTGTATTTCTCTTTCTAATTTCTAATTCTAATTCTAAAAAGTCAAGTAATTTTTTCCCTTGATTTTGGTAATTTACAACACGGGAATAAGACCATCTTCTAAAACCTAATTAGGAATACAGCACTTAACAGATCAGTAATATGTGTATTTCTCATTCTAATTAGGATAATCCTCACCAGAGCTCATGTCTGAAAGTATAGAGGCCACAGGTAACCAATGCAAGTGAACATGCGTGAAGATGGATGAAAGTCCATCTGGGATCTCTGCAAAATGAGAAGGTTCTAGACACTGTTTCTTAACTATTTTGGAGACGGGGGTTACAAAATGTTCTCTGAAGTTTATGAAAGCTATGGAGTCTCCAGAAAAATTCAGAATTTTGCATCCAGTTTTCATAGATTGCAGATTTCCTGAAGACCACCAATAGTTGAGGACTCCTAGAACCCAGGTTAATGGTAGCTAGGCTTCATGCAGTACTTGGCATGTAGCAAGTTATAAATGTTGGTGATGATGAGAATAGCCTTGAAGTGAAGAATGAAGTGAAGAATGAGGAAAAAAATACTTGTTTTTATAAATGGAGTTTTTAACGATTACAGAAAATATCTTTCCAGGGTCTGGAAACAGGCTGTTTGTCAACACTGATTATCAGTGTTTGTTATTTTTAATGCTCATTCTTTTGTTTTAATTGGCAGTTTTGGCAATATGGAAGAGAATCCATTTAGGAACTACTGACTATTTGTTATTTACTTTATACCAAGCATGCTGATAATCAATTTACCTGGATTAGCTCATTGAATCCAAACAAATCCCAATAGGTAGGTTTTTCTAATTAAGAAGTTGAGACTTAGAGTAACTCATAATGGTCCCAAAGACTGTCATGTGTCGGGAACAACTTTGTTTCATGAAGTGAAGAACGTATAGAACACAAACCATATTTTTTTATAACCACCTTCATTGGCAAAATAATTGCTGAAAATTTCTTCCAGATTCCAGCTAGCATTTGTTAATAATAATTTTTCAGTGTTTGTTGCTTTGTATTGATGTTATAATCTGGCTTTCATTGATATTTTAGTAAGGACTCTGGACAGGATAAAGTATGGACGGCCAGCTAGAGGCTATTCTCACTCTTCTCTTCAGCATGGTGACTCGAATTTCCATGGTACAGTTTCAACACTTTCATTTGGTTTCCTCATTACCTTTGGCTTTTCCAAGAGCATGCTACCTAGATTATAAACTGAACCTTAATTTGTGTTCTATTCCTCCATACCTTGTTTCTGCTTCATTCAACCTGATTTCATGCTAAATATGAAAGTAGATATAAAATTGCCACTTAAAGTGTTAATTGAAAGATTATGAAGAAAAGAACAGGGTTTTGGTAAAGACTATCTTTAACTGATAGTAAAGACTATCATGGCCAAATTTATTTGGCAAATGTTTGCCACTAATGTTGACAGGTAATGTAAACTGCTCATACTATAATAATCTTCTTTCTTTTTCTGTCTTCTTCCAGCTTCTGGATGAAGCCTTCTGCCATTTTAAAGCTCCTTTTATGGAGATTTCTGGTTTTGGTCTCAGATTTTTGTTCTCCAAACATTCTCTTTAGATGACCACATTCGCTTTCAAGTATTCATGCCAAATAAATCTTCATTTCCAGCCCAGACCTCCCTCCAAACTCTTGGTTTGTTTAATCACTTGCAACACAGATTATTCATCCAGATTTCCATGGGCATCTCAAAATCAACACATCCAAAGTGAAATGATCGTCCCTGATGACCCTCCTAGCTCCTGTCCCATTCATCTCCCTCTCATCTCTCACCCATAAATAATTAACTTCTGATGTTTCTCACTAACTAACCCATAATAATGACCTGCATTAATTAATCCATGTGCAATTCAGAATTACCTACATTCATTTATTCATGTGATATTTTCACTCATTCATCACCATCGTCTGCATGTGTAAGCAGGAAGAACAACATCCACCTATTCCAGCAGGGGTTTTGCAATTATTTTAAGGCCTTTTCAAATATATTTTTGTGTGATTAAAATGATGGAGATATTTCCAATGAATTCAAGTATAAAATGTAAAATATTCCAACTTTATAAACTGTTTACTTTTGGCTTAGAAAATGTTAATATTTTTACTCAACCCATCTGGCTCTTGGAGATACTGTGTGTGTGTGATAATTGTATGTGAAAAGCATTATTTGCATCTTTAAAAATTACTTAAGGAATGCTATTTATTAAAATTGTTATTCCTATCTATTTTGACAACATAATACAACTTTAAATTGAAAAGAAAATTGACAAGACATATTTTAGCAGTTTAAAATGAGCATCACAGATACAAAATGATCAAAGTAAAATATTATTAGCTGTAGATGACTCAAATATTTCCTTGTCTTACTGTTTTTTGTTTTGATGTGATTTCCTTCCATCCTTAAAAAATCCTGTAGCACCATCTGCTCCTATAACACTTTGGCATGCTTAAAAATTTCATTTCCAGACTTGGCAGTTTTGAAATACTTCCATGGACGTTTCTTAAAGAAAATAAGTTGGAAGAATTTCCATTCCTCCCAGCTTGTTTCTTAATAAACAGCAGATGAAGTACACAAGAAACACAGAGCTATATAAATGTTTTGTTATAATCAGACATTTCCCTTCTGATTTTCCCTCTGACCCTGTGGCTATATTATGCCTGAGGAAACAGTATTTTATATGCTATGTGCACAGTTTATGCAACAATTCTTTTAATATGCAGATCTGGTTTTATAATTTGAATTCTAAAATGTAATGAATTTCCATGAAGTCTTGTATGTTTCACGGATAAGTAAGCATTTAATAAATGACTAGATTACACAAACACTCTAAGGGAAGTCAGAGACTAAGCAAGTAATATCAGTAAAAATAATCCAATAAACTAAATAGATTCTCCTTCTATGAAATTTAAGTATATATTTAGAAAAGAATAAGACTTCTGATTTTTGACAGCGGTAATGGAAAATTAAGTGGCTTATTTTTTCAATGTGTATGACTCCAAGTCATTGACATTGATACAGAAATACAAATAAGAGGTATTAAGTGATGCTGAAACTGTGGTAGGAGAAATAGCAATGGACCAATGGACTCCTCAGGCAAGCCTAAATATAGGTGTTGCATTGTTTACAAATATATTCATCCTTTTAGTCACTTATTCAGTATATATCAAACACCTACTATGTCTAGATTTCATATTAGTTTCTGCAATGAATCAATAATTTCCTTATCATTTAAAAATAATATGTATCGATCATCTTAGCGATGCAACTTGGCCCCCTTTCTCCAGCAATTTCTACTCTAACCCATTTTTCACATAATAGCCAGAGTAAATTTTGTAAACTTACAATTGTATTGTATGATAAAAGTCTAACTCCTTAACATGGTTTACAATGCCCTTTACAAAAGTCTCACTTTTATTCACCGTCTTAGTCTCTGCCTTTCTACACTTACTGTCTGGCCATACTGAATTACTTTGCTCTCACCTGAGACTTAGTTCTTTGCATGCTCTTTCCTCCACCAAAAATATATTTTTCTCCTCTCCTTACCTGGCTTCTTTTTTAAAAAAAACTTTATTTATTTATGTATTTATTTCGAGACCGAGTCTCTCTCTATCATCTAGGTGGTGGGAGTGCATCTTGGCTCACTGCAACCTCTGCCTTCCTGGTTCAAGCGATCTTCCTGCCTCAGCCTCCCAAGTAGCTGGGACTACAGGCATGCGCCACCATGTCCAGCTAATTTTTGTATTTTTAGTAGAGATGGGGTTTCGCCATGTTGGCCATGCTGGTCTTGAACTCCTGACCTCAAGTGATCCACCTCACTCGGTCTCCCAAAGTACTGGGATTACAGGCGTGAGACACCATGCCCGGTCTCCTTATCTGACTTCTTTTCTTTACCCTTTAGTTTCTGACATAAACATCTTCTTATCAGTAAAACCTTCGCTAAGGTACAATGCCAGGTCAGATGACCATAGTGACCTATGCTTTCCACCTTGCAGCACATAACACAGCAAGTTATTTATTTTCTTGCCTCTTCTACTGGACTGTACACCCCTTGAGGACAGGTAATACACCTTGCTTGCTCTGGAAACCTCGTTATGTGAAATAGCGCTTTGACATACCTTAGCAAAAAATTGGTGAATGAGGAAGTGGAAGAGAGAGCCATGCATTCTTCCTGTCTCTCTGGGTGAGGTCATTCAAAATGGCAAGGGGGTAAAGATGAGGGAGGCATTCATTTGCCTTGCCACTTGACTACATGGGTTGGAATATTTGATGGTAAATGCACACACTTATACTCTTTTTTAACACAATATTTAAATTCTAATTTAATATTAAAATATTTCCAACTTAAATCAGTGATGCCTCAATTTTTCTTATGGAGAAGAATATGTGACTTATTCTTCTTATTCTTACCTTAATGCATTATGATGGACTGAAATACAAAATAATTCCAAGATCAACTTAAATATGCTTTTCTTGTTTTGGAAGCAGAATAATAATAACAAATTAACTAATCTAGAGAAATAAATATGCTCAGTAGAGAGATAATTGCATTTCCCTGGGTAAAATATTTTGGCCTGCTCAGTATCACATGTAAACAGTTGTATTTCTAAAACAATTTTATTCATAAATAACATTTCTTTAAATATTTACTGACAATGATATGGCAATCTAGTGTTATACTATGATTTTAAGCTCTAGCTATAGATTCTAAGATCAAATATGCAAATTAAATAAACATACATCTATGCATATTTGACTGGGAAGCACTGTATTAAAACACGAATGATAGTATTAAGGGTTGAATTTTATTTTCATTTTTTTACTTTTCTATATTTTTCTAAACTTTGAGAATAAGCACATAGAAAAGAAAACCAATGAACATTTTTATATATGAGACAGAGCAGAAAAGATAATGACATTGTTCAAGAGAGAGATAGTAGATACAGGTGTTCCATAAGTTTTGCTAGCTTTAAGACTAATTTTATGAGTTCTCAATTGTATTGTCAAAGAATATGTAGATTTCAATCTGTTAGAGATTCAAATAGAAATATCTGTCAAATATTCTTTCTTAATAATTAATGAAAAAGCATACAATATGACTGTCCTAAAAGGTGAATGCCTTGCACATCGCGGGTACTTATGTATCGAATGAATCCATGAATTGGTCAATGAATAGTAACTGAAGTTTGTGTGTTAAAATTCTGTCTCTGCTGCCCTCCAGTGGCTTAACTCTGAAGAACTTCAAAAGAGAAAACCAAGCGCCGTCCCTTCCCAGATCCTTGTTTATGGTGAGTGTGAGTGCTCAGGTGTGTGGGTTTGGGATTTTTCTTGGACAGTTTTGTATTTGTTCTATTAGATATTACCTTGGTATATCAAGACCAAATTCCCAAGACTAAATGCATTACCCGTCTTCTCCCACCTGCAGAAGGTTAAGCTGGAGCAACTGCCATACATGGTGCCAATAAATACTAGCATTTGTTCATGGACAGTTTATGGAGATTCTTCAACTGTGTTATCACAGAAAACTCCTAGTAAAAAATAGTGGTGATAGCGATTGCATCCCGTTTATTAGAAATTTCTCTGGTTCCCTTTACAAAGTGGGTAATGGTGTCAGTGTTATCTTTAGGTATGAAACACCCTATCAACAGCTCGTACTCTAAAACTTACAATGAGGTGCTGTAGAAAGATGTAAGCTTAGCAGCAAATATCATCAACAAATATCTTCTGCAATCTGGTAACCATTAGAATCATATATTTTTTATTGCCCTGGTCTATGAGATTACATTCTGAATTCATCTGGTGTCTTGCGTAGGCATAGGAGAAAACCTTGTTGTATCTAAGAAAATGGGGTTTTTGACATTGACTGTCGCCTGTTCCCAGATCTTCTATAACTCAGACCTCATCCTGGGGTTTCAGATAGTGATCTCCAGTTGAGTTCTCTTCTAGATGAATTCTTAAAATGTTTTACCTTTGCCTGTTATTGTGGTTCTGGAATATTCTTTTGGTTTTAGTCAAGGAAATCTCATAGTCTGCTACTGTGCCTCTAGGTGGTGTGATTATTTCCATCTTTTTGCTCATTTGCAGTCTGTCTTTTTGAATTATAGTCTCTTACTATTTAAGCAATTTCTTCCTTTTCTGTACCTTCGTAATAATGAATGTCTGTGTTTTTTATTCTCAGGTAGATTACTGGAATTTTGTGTATATTTTATTGGTGTTCTTATGAATGCTTGGGTTTAACAATTGTACCATTTTCCAACTTTCTATGTCATAGTAATTTTGCAACTTGTTTTCAATTAATATGTTGAGAAGAGTGTACAGAAAATGTGTTTTAAGGGGGCGGAGCAAGATGGCCGAATAGGAACAGCTCCAGTCTCCAACTCCCAGCGCCAGCGACACAGAAGACAGGTGATTTCTGCATTTTCAACTGAGGTAC
>NW_016804850.1:172614-176064 GCF_001698545.2 Rhinopithecus bieti
AGTAATTAAAATTATATTTTATTTAAATGTTATTGGCTTGTGACAAGTCTACAACATATCAAATAGAAGTTAAAGTTATAAGATATTTTGTAAATTAAAATAATTTAAAAGGTGAGAAGTATATACAAGATTTTTTCCATTTTTTAGAAATGGATATGCATGTGTATATTATATGTATGTTTCTATGTTATGTATATGTACACAAAATGCCTAAAAGGAT
Source organism: Rhinopithecus bieti (assembly GCF_001698545.2). NCBI lineage: Eukaryota > Metazoa > Chordata > Mammalia > Primates > Cercopithecidae > Rhinopithecus > Rhinopithecus bieti. Next base: position 172,835 of record NW_016804850.1, read on the forward strand.
ATAGTCTAAGTTACTAATAGTGATTTTACCTTTGGTGTGGTTGTCATTATTTAAATCTAAAATAAAAAAATATGTCAACTCCCATTATACTTCATGAAGCCCTTAATCTAATAGCTCCTTAAACTCTAGCATATACTTTCAGTTTCCTAAAGACTCTCATAAATGTATTGTAGTGCAGTAAAATCTAACACATTATAATGCCATGTTTATTCTATCATCTCCTATTAAGTCTTAGTGGAATAAATTTGAGACCAGAACAGTAAGATAATTCTATTGACCAATCGACATGACTGAATCAGGGGAAATTCCAAAGTGGAAATGCACTGTGTCATACGTTTGTTTATTATAGTTGCAGCCTTAGCATTCATCTTTAGACCTAACATAAGTTGTTTGAAACCCAGTCATACCCTGTCACCTTTCGTCTCGTTAAAACTCCCCCTTCCTGTGAGGTTGTTTGCAAAATAACATGCTTATGCCTCATTCCACTGATCCAAAACCCAATGCATTCCACCATTGCCAAGCACAGTAACACCTAATGGTGAACACCAGAGCTCTATAAATAAGTTCCGCATTCACACGTGTTTTCCTTACACTAGCCAATCCACAACTTCTGCAGGAAAACCTAAGGAATAGTGCCTGTGGCCATGGTCCTTCATAAAGACAGCCCCACAGGTTCCCTGCCTCCCCATCTCATTGCCCACCCACTGGTTGAGCTTCCTGCTACTACCTACAGATTTCCCCATAGGCCTCACATTGGCACTCCCAACCTCTCTGGAAACGGTGAGTAATAAATTGCTTCTGTTGTATGCATTTTGGTTTCACAACCTCACTGAATCTTACTTGGCTGACACACCTGAACCTAACTTTCCCCGCATCAGGGCTCTCTCAGGGAGTGTCTATCTCGGCTTATGGCTACTCTCAAGAGACAGTTCGCAAAACCAAAGCAGACAGAAATCATAACAATAGAAATCATAACACACTGCATTTGAGAAGTACAGGGAGTTTTCTTCAAACCTCTTGGGTTCTGTGGCTGGGTCTGAGAATTAAAGTAACTGAAGACATACTAACAAGAGAAAACCATACATGTTTATTTAATTTTTTTCATATGTACATGGGAGTCTTCATAAGGAAAGTTAAGACCTGAAGAAGCTACTAGGCCTCAACATTTATATATCTTTTTAAACAAAGAACAATACATTGTGAGGATGTGACAACAAAGAGGCTTGGGCCAAGGCAGTCAATGTGGGACAGTGACTAGGAAATATATGGGAGAGACTAGTGGAAGATAAGGACTATTATAATAGATTTGTTTGTACGTTTGAGTTTGGTGTCAACTGCTACTCTCCAGTGATAAGGATGGTCTTCTCTTCCTGGTATAAGAAGGGCACCTTTTTCATGGGAAATTTTATGGCCTGCTTTTAGGTAAAAGGTGTTCGAAGAGTATTTTCTGTATCTGCTGTTTCTCAAGTGTCTCCAGCTCAAAATAATCAATATGCAAAACAGCAAATTTGGGGGTAACATGTTCTGAACCCCTTTAGAAGCAAAATACATCAAGCTTGGTTAATAGACAAAAAAGAAACCAAGATAAATAGATAAATTAAAACGACATTTGTCATTGAGACTTATGGAGAGACACACACAAAAGGCAAACAAATTGACCAATCTATGGAATGCCTTCCATTCCCGTTGCAACAAAAGTAGACAAATAACACAATAATAATTTGACCTAATAGAATTAAAATTTTACCAAAAGCTGAATAGAGAGTGTAACACTCCCAGTTTTCCTGGCAATGGGGCTGTCATTTCTATAATAATTACATTTTAATGAGGCTAAAACATATCTAAATAAAATAAGCAATAATTAAAAACTGAGTCACATGTGTTCTACTTAGTTCCACTTGAAGGAAAGATCTGAAGAGGAATTGAGAGATTTTGTTGCAGGCCAAAATAAAGTTATGAGAAAATAATTGGAGTGATATAAATGAATGACAAAAATTAAACCTTTGTTCTGAAGAGCCTCTGGATATCACACAACTGTGTTTGTCCCAGTGTCTTTGATGGTGATAGCCACATTGTCTCACCTGTTCTTCCCATCAGCATTTCTGATTGGAGAAAACTAACACTAGAAAGTAGCAAAAGCTCATTCTTTCAGTGGCCTGAGAAACCCAGTAGCCATAATGAAAAATGTTGACAGATTTTAACTATGTAATTACTTAAATATTCTTTCGGGATAATGATGGTTCATAAACAAAACTAAAAAGGCAAATAATAGAAGAAAATGTTGCAACACATGAGTCATGAATTAGTGTCTTAAATCTTTCAAATCAATAAGGAAAGGCAAAACTTGACTGAAAACAAAGGATGGAGCAGGCAATTCATAGGAGTAATGCAAATGGTGTAGGAACACAAAAAATAAATCATCTTCTCCAGGAACCCTAGAAATGCACATTAAAACAAAAATGAAATTCCCTTTTACTCTATCAGTTTAGCAGTGATGTAGGCACAGAGATATTCTCTTCTGTTGTTACTGAGAGGCAAATTAAAGAGCCTTTGGGAAGACAGTGCTACATCCTCTAAAAATATTTAAAATGTGAAAAGCTAAGACAGCAACTTCACTTCAAGGAATTTAATGTCTAAAACTATAATGCGCACATATATACACATAAGCAAACAGAGTAAAAATATTTATGTACAAAATTGTTCACTGTAGAAATATTTGTGTAGCAGTCAAATTGTAATCAATATAAAGGATTAAAGGAATTATAATATGTGCTTATTACTAGGATGCTGTCATGCAATGTTTCCACTTAAAATGAGTTAGAAGTATTGGCCGGGCGCGGTGGCTCAAGCCTGTAATCCTAGCACTTTGGGAGGCCGAGACGGGCGGATCACAAGGTCAGGAGATCGAGACCACCCTGGCTAATATGGTGAAACCCCGTCTCTACATCATTCTTAGCAAACTATCACAAGAAGAGAAAACCAAACACCGCATGTTCTCACTCATAGGTGGGAACTGAACAATGAGATGACTTGGACTCGGGAAGGGGAACATCACACACTGGGGCCTATCATGGGGAGGGGGGAGGAGGGAGGGATTGCATTGGGGAGTTATACATGATATAAATGATGAATTGATGGGTGCTGACGAGTTGATGGGTGCAGCACACCAACATGGCATAAGTATACATATGTAACAAACCTGCACGTTATGCACATGTACCCTAGAACTT